>NC_133619.1:219144482-219268629 GCF_048593235.1 Sminthopsis crassicaudata | reverse complement strand
GAAAGAAAGAAAGAAAGAAAGAAAGAAAGAAAGAAAGAAAGAAAGAAAGAAAGAAAGAAAGAAAGAAAGAAAGAAAGAAAGAAAGAAAGAAAGAAAGAAAGAAAGAAAGAAAGAAAGAAAGAAAGAAAGAAAAATTGTGTGGGGGGATAAGGAAGAGAAATAGAACCCAAAAATCTTAAAAACATGTTAAAATTTTGTTTTGAATGTAACTGGAGGAAAATATTTAAATAAATACATAAATTTAAAGAAGCAAAAATTTTTAAATAAATGAATGAATAAAAAAAGAATGCATTCAACAACCTTCCTTTCTGATATGATTTGAGCTTAGCTTTCTAAATTTAACATATAATATTACCTTTCATACACGCTACATTGTAGCCAAGCTGGTCTATTTACTGGTCCCCTTACATAACATTCTCTCTCCCATCTCCATAATTTTGCAGAGTATTTTGGTGCCTAAAATGTACTATCTCCTCACTCTTAACTCCTCCATTCAAATTTCAGATTAAATATTATCTCCTCCATGTTTTATTCTGAGGCAGCTGACTGGTGCAATGGATAGAATATTAGACCTAAATTCAAGAAGACCTGAGTTCAAATTTAGCTGTGGACATTTACTAGCTTATGGACCTAGGATCTGTTTGCTTCAATTTCCCGATTTGTAAAATGTTCTGAGGATCAAATGGGATAATATTTATAAAGTGACTGGCATGCAATATGTACTTTACAAATTCTTGTTCCCTTTCCCTCTTCTCCCCCATATTTGAAATTCTTCACCTCTTCCCTTCTCAGGCTTCCTTCAAGATTCAGTTTAGTCATACTTTTTTTTCCCCAGAAATCCTATCTTCTCCTTTACATCTGAAATTACCTTCAATCTATTCTGTATAGATCTGATGACAAGTCTCTTCTGTTAGAATGTAAGCCCCTTGAGGACAGGAATAGTGTTTTTTCCCTTTCTTTGTATCCTTGGCATTTATCATGATACTTAGGCACATACTAAGTAATTAATGCTTACTCATTGACTGGCTACTTGATGTCAGGCACTTAATTAAGTATACTATGCAGATATATAGATATAAATAATAGATCTATGTACATATATATGCATATACATACACAATCACATATGCATTCATGTGTTTGTACATATTTGTACATATATATATGTATGTATGTATGTATGCTCGTCCGTGCAGTGAGGATAAAGATGCAAAAGTGAAACTGTACTTTACAAATATTATCTCATTTGATCCTTACAACTATCTGAGAGACAGATACTGTGATTTCTCTCATTTGATAGATGAGGAAACTGGGGCAGAAAGTAGTTAAATGATGTGCCCAGCGTCCCATAGTTAATAAGTATCTAAAGCTTCATTTGAATTCAGATCTTTCTGATAACATAAATAGAACACTGGACTTGGAGTCAGGAAAATTCATCCTTACGTGTTCACATCTGACCTCAGATACTTACTGAGCAAGTCATTTTACCCTGTTTGCCTCAGTTTCTTCATCTGTAAAATGAGGAAGAGAAGGAAAGAAAGGACAAACCATTCCAGTATCTTTGCCAAGAAAACTCCAAACAGGGCTGTGAAATGTTAGACACAACTGAAAATGACTGAACATCAACAAACAGCTTTCTGACTACAGGACCAGGATTCTAGCCACTCTGCCTTCTCAGCATCCTAGTGTTTTAGTTGCTAGAGACTTCTAATCACTCCCAGATGTTTAGACAAATCCTTTGGTTTTCTCTTCTTTCATGAAGAAAGAACATTGTTTCCCAAAGGTTTCTGGTGCTTTGGGAATACATCTATTCAGCATGTCTACTTGACAAAACAGCTGAATAGAAGAAAGCTTCCAGGGCTCATTTTTTAATGTTGACTGCCTCCATACAACAGGAGATTTGCATCTAGATGGAAAGGTTACTGATTACACACCTGGTGAAGCATCACAGAAGCTTTTCAATCAATACAAAAGAATTTGGGATAGAAAGTAAATAGATCCTTGTCAAGTGTTATCATGTGTTCTAGAATCTGCCTTTGGCATATATATTCTCAGAATAATTGGAAGCATCACCATGTAAAATTATCACATTTTTGCAGTTCCACTCCCAACCCCTCATGTCTTTTATTCATATTATTCTGGAGTCCTAAAGAAACTAGACATATTCTGAGTCCTAAGGCTCAACCTTAGAGTTAATCCCTAAGACTTAAACTTCTTAGATGTCCATCAGCTCAAATACCTCCTTCCCCATCTATATTTCCCTGAACACCCCAGCTTGAAAGTTTGTTGCTTAGTCATTTCTGATTCTCTGTAACCCCATTTGGGGTTTTCTTGACAAAAATACTATAGTGGTTTGTCATTCCTTCTGCAGCTCATTTTACAGATGGAAAAACTGAGGCAAACAGGGTGAAATGACTTTTTTAGTGTTACACAGCTAATAAGTTTCTGAGGTGAGATTAGAACTCAAGATGATGTCTTCTTGACTCCACTATTCTATACAGTGTGCCACCTAGCTTGAAAATAGGAGCATGGGATTTAGGGTTAGAAGTGGCCACTGAGATAATGTACTATGATCCTCCCCTTCTCAAATTTTCTGAGGATGTTTTGTCCTTTTGGCACATTCTAGGTGGCACAGAAGGACACTGACTCTGCAGTTAGAGAATCTGTGTTCAAATCCCACCTGTGACACTATGTGTGTCATTTGCCAAATCACTGCTTCCTTGTGCCTTAATTTCTTCATCTATAAATTGAGGGCTTTAGGTTGAATGGTGAGATCTCTTTCAGCTCTCAATCTGAAATCCCAATACCTCTCATTATTGGACATGCAAGCCTTTCCTTATTTAGCTTCAAATTCATTGAAAGGAAAGCTTGCTTTATTTATTTTTTTCTACATATCCCTAGAACAATATCTTGTACATAGATGTTAATAATGTATTCATAAAATTGAATAGGAAATCTATTGCAAATATATATTTGGGCTCTTAACAAAGATATTTATGAAATTAATATAAGAACATCTCTTCTCCATCAACTTAGGACTCGCTGTGCCATAAGTAACCATATCTTTTAAACCAAAAACCAGGACATGAGATTTGACAAAAGATATTCCTTTCCCAATGCTTCACTAAGGATAGACTTCTTTTTCTTGAATTCATGACTATTGCACAAATAGTGCAATACTTTACTTATTAGTCAGCATTGCCTGAAGGGTGTGAAATGCTGCTGAGCAATCAAATAGAATGAACCATGAAATGTAAATGACTATTTTGGCATAACATCCTTCAACCAAAGACCCCGATGCTCTTACAGCATTTCTTTGATGTATGAGTTTTCTGTAGGACTAAATGGCCACTGAGGGCCCTTCCACTTCTTCAGTTCTATGATTGTGTGATTCTGTGTTTTTCACAACATCCTTGAGAGGATGGTGCAAATAGAGCTGCTAGAGATTGGAGACTAGAGGATTTGCACAAGACCTCATAGTGAGTCACTGTCAGAGCTGGGAGTAAAAGGCAGGCTGTATTTTATCCTGGGAGGCTGTACTCACTCTTGACAAGTATATCAGAAACCTACTTTGCAAACCCACTCACTCCCATGGTTCCCTGAGTCACAGCCAGAATTCATATCAGCTTCAGCAGGAGTTATTTTAGTACCTCCGGGATGAGTCTTGGACAGATGTTTGGAGTGTCTGCACTATGAGGTATGGTCTGATTATTCCAATTTGGACCATAAAATAAGCCATCAGAATACTGGGCTAATATTGCATATCTCGGAAAAGCCTGTTCCTTCAGGACACAGGGAACAAGGTAGAAACTGCTACCATTTCCTAAGCTCAGAAGCCCATCAAAATGACCACCTCAATAACCAACTCAATTAATTTCAGAGCTGTCTTTTGTAGCTCTGGCTCAGAGTTTCTCCAGTGAGTTAAATACATCAGTTTGAGTGGAAAATCTAAGTTGGCTTTCTGTGGCAAACTAGACTTTTTCACATAGTCAGTGTGTTATAGCAAACTAGGTTTTCCCCACATCCTGGCACCTCCCCTAAGGGATTTAAGCATTAAGATGCTCCTATTTTATTGTTTTGTCCCTTTTTCTCTTTCCCTTTCTGTACTTTTCTTCCAAGTTCTGATACCATACTTAGGATTTCCTTCTTTGACATAAATGTTTCAAAATATCTGATGTTGCAGCAAAGCAATCTCTGAGGTTTTTTTTTTCCCTCTCCTTCCCCAATTCCCCATATCTAATTCCCCATATCTACTCTCTTTCTAAGCATCAGCTGTGGTAGTAGTGGTGATGGTGGTGGTTGCTTGAGGGAAAAGTATCATTTGTATTTTTTTAAAGAGTTTTTCCTCCTAACCATCCCTCAGCTCACAAGTCTCCCAGATCTACACAGTAATACACAGTGTTAAAAGAGATTTCTGAAAGAATGGTGACTGAAGCTAAGTGGGGTTCACATGGGAAGATTCTTTGGAAGGAATTCTTGCACAGTGTTCTGAGAGAAGGGGGATATTTTTAAAATATAAATAAAAGGTCAATTCAGGTGGCAGGTATAAGAAAGATACTAAAAGCTTGTAATAGTAGTAATAATAACTGTTACTATTATTTATAGCCACATATAAGCCATCAGAATACTGAGCTATGGGTCTTGGACACAGGGAACAAGGGAGAAACCATCATGTCCTCTTAACTTTAGCTCAGCATATCAAAGTAATCATCTCAATAACCAACTCAACTAATTTCAGAACTGTCTTTCTTAATACATTTAATAGATGAGGAAATCTGAGACTTTGGGAAAACTTATAGGATTTGTCCATGATTAAGAACCCATACATTCCTAGATCTAAATCAATAATTCTAAATAATAAATCTCATAATTCAATCGATAAATAAACATTTATTAAGCACTTACTAGACGTTGTGCTAGGCAGCTGGGTAGGTCATCAAGTTTGTGCATTTGAAGCAGATATTCACAGCATTTTAGAGTTGTGAAGGAGTTTATCCATCACTTATTCCAATCCCTTTATCTTACAAATGGGGAAACTGAGGCTGAGGAAGGTGTATTTGACTTTCTCGGTGTAACAAAGGTAACTGGTGGGTTTATAATTCTGGTCTTATTGCTCCCTATCCAATTTCTACTGTACCTTGCTACCAAGCTGAGCTGTAACACAAAATGAGGACAGTTAGATAAGGAGAGGCTAATTGGCAAGAAGCCTGGAAGCCCGTGATTAGAAGTATTCATTTGATTTGAGAGGCAATTTGGAGCCATTATAGGTTTTGGAGAGGAGAGTGTTATGATCAAAATGTTATTTTGGATAGGTGGTTGGATAGGTTGCTATGTGGAGGGTGGGTTGGGAGGGGGCCGAGGCCAAATGGAGGTCACCACTTCCCAACAACATGTTTTCAAAAACATTCCTTACTCCTCCCTACCCCAAATTTAGTTAAGTTCCAATGAATTGACTGAAAACAACATCATTGTTAGTTGTCATGGAAAACCATTTACACTGCCTCTAACATCCAGAAGTCTTGTGTGTCCATAGAGACGGAGATATGAGTCAAACCTCTGTTGTGGTAAATTTTGACAAGTCTATTTTTGTGCATCTTAAACGCACACCATTTAAAGCAGAAGTCATGCTCGTGTCCTTTGCATGTTAAAGCTTCAAACATCAGAACCTTTGAATGCCAAATTATAATGCTTGCTCTTGGAACAAGGGGTTTGTTCTTGTGCAGAGAAAGCATTTCTCGGTGCATACACATCAACAACTTGGGCATGTGAGATCATTATACATAGAACTTAATTACAGCAAAGGGAAGAGAGTTGTCAGCCCTAATGACCATCCATGTTAATCATAATTGAAGAAGGGCTCTTCGTGAAGCCAGTCAGAATGGAATTTTCCACCTGACTATTCAAGATCATGTAACTGGGAAATCATCTCATCTCACATCTAGCTTTTAGGCTAAAGAGGTGAAATTCCCACCTTAGATGCCTCAGACCTAAGGATATGCCATGACCAGAAATACTATAAATGAACTTTCTTCTCCAATACATTTCCTTTGCTTTTTTTTCTCCTCCCCTCCCGCCCTCAGACCTTCCTCCAATTCATCCCCCTTTTTTAAATTTTAATTTGGCAATCTCCAAGTTAACATACAATAAGAAAGTGAATTTAAATTTACATAATAGCTTCTTTCCAAGAAGCTCAAAGCACTTCATCCATATATAATTTGTCCTTACAACAATCTTCCAAACTAAGAAAGAGCTTATCATTAATATCATCATTATAATCATATTTATCACTAGATCTGTTTTATAGTCACAGAGCTCGCTGGTGAGCAATTCTGGTGACATGACAAGTTTCTTACACAGTTTTTGAAACATGGCACACATATCGATGATTACAGTAGAAAAGGCTTCACCTGCCAGTACTCATTGATGGCCATGGTGCATACAGCACAAAATTCACTAACTTTCTTTTCAATCTTATTTTTAAAATATATAGTTTCATATTGTTAGAATACTTCTGTATTGAGCAAAAGGTGACAGGGCCTTCAAAAGAACTCTGAATCAAACACAAATATGTGCTAAGAAATAAATGCTAAGAAAGTCGCTGTCAAAGCAAATTGATTTGAATTATGTAACACCATTTTCATTTTCTTTTTAAAGGTTTGACTCAGGATCAGAGCAAGGCTTTATAACAGCTTTAACTTCTCAAATGACAATACATAGCTCTTTCTACCCTTACCAGTTCAAAACTTTGATTTCAACATTCTAACAGCTAATTTTTTTTCAGCTCACAAAATTGCTATTGCCATTCCCAGATCTCCTGATAAATGTGACCTACAAAGAATAAAACCAATTTTTGGTTGATATTTTTCATCTTATTCCCTGCCTGACTTCCTTAAGAGAAAAAAAAAAAAGTTGTGTTGATGCTTTTTGTTTTTCATATCACAATCATGTGTAGGAATATCTTTTACTTTCAACTATAAACATCTATTGCAACAAAAATCATTTAAACAAAAGTATCAGCATGATAAGGATCTGCTAGGTAGTGAAGTAGATACTACTGGAGTCAAGAAGACTCATTTTCCTGAGTTCAATTCTGGCCTCAGACACTTGCTAATTGTGTGACCCTGGGGAAGTCACTTAACTCATTTCTCTTAGTTTTCTCATCTGTAAAATGAACTGGAGGAAAAAAATGGCAAGTCACTCCAATTATCTTTGCCAAGATGAGGTTAGGAAGAATTGGACATGATGAAAAACAATAAATGCTTAATGTGAACAAGACCTGGACTAAATCCATGGGAATACAAATATAAGCAAACAAGACATTCCCTACCATCAAAGAACTTACATTCAAATGGGAGAAGATAAAGAAGAGCTAAGAAATGGTAATGGTGGGGCTGAAATGGAGAGCTAGTCTACCTGAGCAGGGCAAATGCAGCTGGTGAAGAGTTAAAATAAGGAGAGTGGGTCAAGCTAAAAATGACATGAGCATTGCTGAAATCGCTCATGAAATGATGGCTTATACTCCATTCTAATCTTTTAGTTTTGGTACAATATGAAATAATAGAAATATACTAAAAAGCACAAAATAACAATATTTAACTGCCTAGAAAGATGCCCAATGACTAAATGACTGACAATTGATATTCTTATATTACCAGTTACCTTGGCTTTCTCTCAGCCTGACATCTGTGCTTCTTTAGAACCCTAGAACGAGAATTAGGAAGCCCTATTTGTGTTCAAATCTGACTTCAGACATAGATTGTACAATCATGGGCACAATTTACTCAACTGCAAAAATGTGAGTAATAACATTACCTACTCCCCATGGTGATGGTGAGGATTAAATGTAATATTATTTATTATTTTTAAGGTTCTTAGCATAGTACCTGATATATATTAAGCCACATTATATATATGCACATATATTAATTGTTATTATGATTACTAGGTTGTGACCTAAGCAAGCCACTTTTCCTCTTTGTTTGCCTTAATTTATTCTACAATAAAATAGGAATCATAATAGCCCCTACTTCCAGGTTGTTGTGAGGATCAAATGAGATAATATTTATTTTTAGTAGAGTGCCTGACACATAGCAAATGCTATATTAAAGTTATTATCTACTTGGACTAATAATCTAACTAGACCTGTTTCTCTGGTCCTGGATTTTGTTCCCAGGAATTCAATTTCCTGAGTTCAAATATGACCTCAGACACTTATGTATGATCCTGGGAATCTTAAACTTATGTGTGTATGTATGTGTGCACATACGTGTATGCTAATCAATTAAAGGGGGAAAACAGAAGTCCAGAAAGTCAGAATGAAGTTCTTAGAAATGGTCAATATTTTATCTTCTTTATTTCTATGAATGTGGAGAAGGAGCAAAGGCCATCATCAACAAATGGTATCAATATATTTTAAAGTATCAATAAAATATTTTAATAGCCTACTTAAACAGTATTGCTTAATCTTATCTTCTAGTTCTTATATATATATAGATATATATGTATATATATCTCTCTCTATAAATATATATATATATATGTATATATATATTATAGATCTTATCTATATCTTTTTCAGTAACTAGGTGGTTTAGTGGACTACAAATGCTGGACTTGTAGTCAGAAAGAATCCAGTCCAAGTCCTGCCTCAGACATTTAATAGCTATATGACCATCAGCAGGTCACTTAACATCTGTCTCAGTTTACTCATCTGTAAAATGAAGGTAGCACTGGTCTATCAGGATTTTAAGGTTAAACTAGGTGATATATGTAAAGTGTTCTGCAAACTTTATATAAATATTAGCTAATATAATTTTCTTTATTTATGATCTTAGTTATATGAACATTTTTAAATCAGGGGATTATGGGAGGAAAGGGCTGATTATTTTCATTACTTAGAAAGGACATTTTCTATGTCTATCAAAAACAAAAATTTCCAATTCTCTCTGATTACCAAATTTCTTCTATCATACTTTCTTTATCCAAGCTTCAAGGTTTTCTTAAAGACTTTTTATAGCAGAGAAATGACTACAAGCTTACTTCCACTTGTGAAAAAAATGTAAATGAAATACAAAAGATTGAATTTCATACCTCAATTAGCTCAAAATCTTCCAGTCCTTTTGTGCTTGCATTGAAAAAGCAGGGGAAAAGTACTATTGCAATTCTAGTAATTGAACAAGACAGAAACACAATAAGCTTAATTAAGAAAACCATTTTCTTTTCATTAATCTTAAATGTTGATGCTTGGAGAAATACTCCATACTTCAAAAGAGTTGCAGTTTCATAGCATGAACCAAATGAGAAATCCATCTCTCTTGAAAGGAAAGTGTTCCTGAGTTATTCTTCCCTCCCCCTCAAAACAACAACAACAACAACAACAACAACAACAAACAAAAACTAACACCAAGTGACCTGCTGAGAAATTCCTCTGTATCTAGTTTATGTGGATCTCAAAAAACAAAAAGTCTAATCACATCCATACCCAAAACTTCTGTATCAGTCATATTCATAATACCATGAATCTAAAATTGGAAAGAAGCAGATAAATGGCATCATAGTGCAGAGTGCCAGGCTAGAGTCAAGAAAACCTATCGAATGGCCTCAGACATTTACCAACTATGAAGTTCTTTTTGACACTAAACCCTATTTTGCCTCAGTTTCTTCATCTGTAAAATTAGTTTAAAAAGAAAATGGAAAACCAGTCCAGCATCTTTGCCTAGAAAACCCCAAAAGAGGTCACAAAGACTTGCATATAATTAAAAATGACTGAAAAATAGTAACAAAAGTTATAAGGAACCTCAGAGCCGTTTTTGTAATAAAAAAAAATTTATCCTGCTTGCCAAAGGTGATTATGGTTCCTCCACATTTTGCAAATGTTCTTTGCATCAATCCACTTGAGATGAATTCCATTAGTGGATGGAAACACTAAGGGAAGACTTTTCACCTTTGGAATTGTGATAAGAGATATAAATCATAAGCTTAAACATTCCATCTTGATAAAGACCATGTCATAACTATATAATTCCAAACCACATTAATATCAAGCTGAAAGATAACTACACATATTCCCCAGGTAACTTCTAACTTCACAGCTAAGATAAATTCCACAGTTTACACATGAGGAAACAGATCTAGAGAGTCTAAATGGCTAACCCAAGGAGGTCTATAACAAGACCAGCCCAATTTTTTGCTCTAAATCGGCATAACCTCCAGCTGATTTGCTAGCAGAAAGAACCACAGGGGTGGGAACTGCTATACTTATGTGTGAGACATTCATAAATAAATGGGGTATACAGTGCTTCCACCATGTATTTCGATTCTCCTTCAATATGAATTTCTCAGTTTCCACTCCTTCTAAGTTCAGAACAATAATTTTTCATACCAGTATTTGTGGTAGGAAAGAAACGCCTAACATCTAGGAACACGTTGTCATTTTAGAAAATTATAAGCTTTTAAAATAACTAGCAAGAAATTGCTGGAATATAATCAGCCTGCAAGAGAATGCCCATTGTGGGGCATGAACAACCATGCATGGTAATTGTGCTATTTGTTCTTTCCACCCCAGATCACTGCTTTTAACTCTGGGTGGATTACTTCTATCTGATCAAACCAGCAAAATCTTCCCTCTTTGGAATCCCCTTGTTCTTCCAAAGGAAGTCTTTTGATGTTTCCCCCAGGAATTCCTTGAAAGAGCTCTTTGGATGTTCCCAGACAATTAAAATGTACTTTGATTTATTAACTCTTCAAAACACGACACACATACACACACACACACACACACACACACCCTACAAAGACACATGTGGCTAAAAGCAGGTTAAGAGACAAATTTAGGCAACAGGAAAATTAACAAGAATGTATGCACTAACTCCTTTACTAAAACAATGTGGTAGGCTCAGATCATTTCTGGCTGTTAGCAAGGTGTCTTGGCCCACTTGTAATTATGACATAATGCATGCTGCTTGGGTTAGGCTCTTTTAGTGAAGCAGAAACCTCATTCATCCTCTCAGCGTCAGTTGCCAACTTAACACAGCTTTGCCCATTCCTTAAGTAACATTTTTTTCAATTTATTCATCACCCTGGCTCTAGAAGGTTAAATCTGATCATTTGTTCAGCATGATACCTAATGGTTATAATAGCACTTATTTCCCCATGCACCTGCAAAGAGGATGCTTTGATGACAGAATTACCTTTAGGAGGCCTTCTGTTCCAGGAACTAATGGGATAGTAGTAAGTGGAATCAGGGAAAGAATTTGGATAATTGCTATCAGAAATAAAAGAATTAAAGAAGCTTTATCTGTTCTTCATTGGGGTAGAAAAATTTAAATGGTGTTGCTCAAGGTTGCATAGGTGATTCATGTCAGAATCAGTACTTTTTGAATTTGAAATTTTATGTTCTGAATGCCTTTCTAGGCATTCTTTCTCTGTTTTAAGAGCCCTTCCATCTCTCATATTCTATAGGAGGTGGATGCTCATCAGACCTATCTCACTAGGTAGGAAAAATGAATAACATTGGAAATCCTTCAGAAAGTCATTCATGTTGTTCCCAAACTCCAAATAGACTCAGGATTCAGGCAGGCAAGTTGGACCAAGTTCCTATGTGGATATTAGCATGCTTGTATTTTTTTTAAATGCAATAACCTTCCTTGGGGAAAATATCCACTGGGTTGGATCCCAATCAGGAAGGAAAACAAAAAGTAATTATGAAAAAGAGGAAGAACAAGACAAAAATCAAAAACTAAAAGAAAAGGAAGAAAGAAGAAGAAGAAGAAGAAGAAGAAGAAGAAGAAGAAGAAGAAGAAGAAGAAGAAGAAGAAGAAGAAGAAGAAGAAGAAGAAGAAGAAGAAGAAGAAGAAGAAGAAGAAGAAGAAGAAGAAGAAGAAGAAGAAGAAGAAGAAGAAGAAGAAGAAGAAGAAGAAGAAGAAGAAAGAGGAGGAGGAGGAGGAAACAGCTTGCAAACACAGGCAAATGGACCTTCCCTCAAATGAGTACTAGGGAACTGTAGGCCACATGTTGTTGAGGACTTCTAGAATTAAAAGAATTATGATGATCCTCTGTCCCTTGTACTTTGCTGCCAGTGTCTCTTGAATTAAATTTGAATTCTTATTCATCCTTTAAAGACCATCCCAAGTACTACTTCCTCAGTGAAGTTTTCCTGCATATCCACCAGGAAGAAGTAACCTGGCATGAAACTCACATTTGTTCCTCTCAGACAAACTTTTATCATGTGTTATTCTGTATCACAGTCACTGTAATGCATTGCTCCCTCTCATATGCTGCATGTCCCAGCCAAAGTGGCTACATACTATTCTCCATGCAGCACACTTCATCTTCCTCTCCTATGGCCTGAATTCTAATCCTTGGACCTCAATTTTCTAAACAAATCAACAACTATTAATTAGGTACTTACATGAAGTGATGATGAGTGAAGTGAACTAAGAAAACATCGTACCCAGCAACAAGATTATGTGATGATCAACCATAATGGGCTTTTCTCTTTTCAATAATGAAGTGATTCAAGGCAATTCCAATAGACTTGTGGTGGAAAGAGCCATCTTCATCCAGAGAGAGAATTATGGAAAGTGAATATAATATTTTTACCTTATTTTTGTTGTTGTTTGTTTGCTTGGTTTTTTCTCACTTTTTTTCTTTTATCTTTTGATCTGATTTTTCTTGCATAGCATGACAAATATGGAAATTCATTCAGAAGAATTGCACATGTTTAACCTATATTAGATTACTTGCTGTTTATAGGAAGGGTGGGGAGAAGGAAAGGAGAATAAATTGGAACACAAAGTTTTGCAAAGTGAATGTTGAAAACTATTTTTGCATGTATTTGGTAAAATAAAAAGCTATTAAAAATGAAAAAAAAGAGAGAGGGGTTGAGAGATGATGAGGAATGGAGGATTTCACCTATGTTGTAAGCCTGGGGGACAAGGAGAATAGTCATACTCAGATAGTATGCATAGAAAATAGAAATATTTGCATAGAAATGAATCTATGGTAGATGAGATTACAGAATAATATAGAAGGAAAAAAGAAGAGGGCCCAGAGCCCAGAAGGCCCAGGATAGAACTCAGAAGAACTTCCATGGTGATCAGGGATGCCCTAGATGAAGATTCCACAAAGGAGATTGAAAAGGAATAATCAGGCCAGCAAAAAACCAGGAAAGAACAATGTTACAAATACTAGAAAGAAGAGAGTATCAAAAAGAAAATGAACCTTGCCCAATACTGTGGAAAGGTCAAAAAGGAGGGGAATTGAGAAAAGATCATTAGATTTGACCATTAAGAACTACAGAGAAAGCAGTTATTGTTGAAGAAGAATCAAGTTTGCATAATGTTAAGAGACAGGGAGAAAAGGATATGGAAGCAATGACTGAAAACGGTCCTCCCAGTGCTAAGTGAAGTAAATAGAACCAAGAGAACATCATACATAGCAACAAGATTATGTGATGATCAACTGTGATGGACTTGGCTCTTTTCAACAATGAGGTGAATCAAGCCAATTCCAATAGACTTGTGATGGAGACAGCCATCCATGTCCAGAGAGAGGACTATGAGGACTGAATGTACATCAAAACATAGCATTTTCACCTTTGTTGTTGATTTGTTGTTTGCTTGCTTGTTTTTCCCCCTCTTTTTTTCCTTTTCGATCTGCAGCATGATAAATGTAGAAATATGTTTATAAGAATTGTACATGTTTTAACTTATATTGGATTACTTTATGTCTAGGGGAAGGGAAGTGGGGAGG
This sequence comes from Sminthopsis crassicaudata, assembly GCF_048593235.1. NCBI lineage: Eukaryota > Metazoa > Chordata > Mammalia > Dasyuromorphia > Dasyuridae > Sminthopsis > Sminthopsis crassicaudata. Next base: position 219,254,877 of record NC_133619.1, on the reverse strand, counting down.
GAGGGAGAAAATTATGGACCACAAGGTTTTGCAAGGGTGAATGTTGAAAATTATTTTTGCATGTATTTTGAAAAATAAAAAAGCTATTATAAAAAAAAGAAAAAGGTTTTCCCTAAGAGATAGGACATGGTTGGGTGCTTAATAGATTTTGATTGAATTGAATGGGATCCCTTGTACAGTAAAGAGGTTTGTTTGGCAAGGAGAGGAGCTATCTCTTCTCATGAGACAGGGATGAAGGAGACCATATATAAATAATGTGAGGTGAAGAACAGGGAAAAAGAGGAAACTGTCATAAAATGGCCTTGATTTTTTTTCAGTGAAATATGAGGCCAAGTTCTCAGCTGAGAAGTGTAGGGAGGGATAGCCTCGAGAGACTTCTGAGGTTTCAGAGTTCTACAGCAATGGGGAAAAGTAATGGAGAATCAGATTTAGGTTCAGTAGAGGGAAACATTTTCTCACATTGAATTGTCACAAGGTGGAACGGACTGTCTCCAGAGCTAATGTGTTCCCTCTTCCTGAAAGTCCTTGACCTTCAGTTGTTAATAATGTATTTATGAGGAAGGATTCTGCTTAGGTACAATTGGACTATCTGCCCACTGAGATCCCTCCATGCTCTGATATTCTAAGATGAATAATCAATTAATAAGTATTTATTAAGTGTTTATTAGGTGCCAGGTATTGATTGAATTCTATGGCTACAAAGACAGAAGGGAAGCAATCTCTGCTCTCTAGGAAATTTTATTCTAAGGAGGCTAACTACAGATATATAGTTATACAACAATGATTCTCATGCTTTTATATATTCTGCACATATATATTTATATATTTAGGTTTATTATTGCTGTTATTTTCTCAATAAGAAAAAAGGAAATGTGGCAATGTCTCCAGTAAATCTTTCTTGCTCAAATCTCATTGTATTCCCAGGCACACCTCATTCTGCCCAAACAGAATGGATTTGATAACAGAAATCCAAACTTATTTTAAAGGCCATCTGTCCATTAATCAACTAATTAATTCATTAATTTGCTGGTTTGTTTGCTGTTAAATAGAGCTGGAAATGGCCTTAATAATTAGGTGCCTCAATGCCCTTATGTTACAGAAACAGATATTTAGGCCCAGAGTGATCAGGTAGCATAATCACTGGTTGGGAGTTGCCTTAATGAAACTGAGACCCATTGAAGACCTTAGCTTAAAAAGTCAAGGTCTCCTACTACATCCAGGGCCATCTCCAGTTGTCCTGATCTATACCTGACCATTGGATCTAGATGCCTCTGGAGGACAAAGTGAGGCAAGTGACCTTGAACATCCTTCTCTCACATCAATCCAATTCACTTTTTTAAAAACTTTTTACTTACAAGATATATGCATAGGTAATTTTTTCAACATTGACAATTGCAAAACCTTTTGTTCCAACTTTTCCCCTCCTCTCCCCCCTACCCCTTCCCTCAGATGGCAGGTTGACCAATAAATACATGTTAAATATATTAAAGTATAAGTTAAATACAATATACATATACATGTCCCAACAGTTATTTTGCTGTACAAAAAGAATCAGACTTTGAAATAGTATATAATTAACCTGTGAAGGAAATCAAAAATGCAGGTGGACAAAAATAGGGATATTGGGAATTCTATGTAGTGGTTCATAGTCATCTCCCAGAGTTCTTTTGCTGGGTGTAGTTCAGTTCATTACTGCTCTATTGGAATTGATTTGGTTCATCTCCTTGTTGGAGAGGTCCATGTATCAGAATTGATCATCATACAGTATCCTTGTTGAAGTGTACAATGATCTCCTGGTCCTGCTCATTTCACTCAGCATCAGTTCATGTAAGTCTCTCCAGGCCTCTCTGAAATCATCCTGAATCCAATTCACTTGTATATCTTAGTATCACCTCCCTGATGAAGAAGGCAAAGTTGAGTGAACCAAGCAAGGAAGGAGAAATATGGCCAAACTGGAAAGCTTTGCTACCATGATTATGCATAAGTTGAATGATTCCTTATCCTGTTTCAATGATTCTCAATCTTTTCATAATAATTGTTCTAGCGTCCTAATGATTGTTAATCTCTCACTATCTTGTCCCAAGCCACCTGTACACTAAAACCTATGTACTATGAATCATTCTAAACTATGAACCGTCCACAACTAGAGCAGGTGTCTAGAGAAGATACTCCAATATAGGAAATTTCAGGGATGCCAACAGGCCTATCCTGGACATGCTCCCTCTTTCTTTGCCCTAGTTCTTCCTTGTGATTATTTCTCCCTCGCTTGATTCACTTCTGAGATGATTTTAGTGGGAGCACTCTCCCAAGGGGTGTCTCTGTACTGAGGGATTACTCTCTGATAAATAAATCTATCAACAAGTATTCAATAAATGCCTACTTTGTGTCAGGCGACTGTTCAGGTTCTGGGGAGGCAAAAACAAAATGCAGTCAAATAGTTTATTAATCACCTATTAAAGAGTCAACTAAATGCTAAAGATAATAGTGAGAAGGAACACTAGACATTGTACTTGAGCTAAGCTCTGAAAAAATCTAAAGTTTCAAAGAGGTGAAGATATGAAGAGAGCACATTTCAGGCATGAAGAATGGCCAGGGCAAATATAATGAAGATAGAGAAACAAGAAAATCAGTTTATCTGGACTACAGAGTGTGAAGGCAAATAACCAATAAGCCTGAGAAAGTAAATTGATGTCAACTGAATAAAGGATTTTAAGAAGAATAGCTTGTTACAGAGTGACAAAGGTCAGATTTGGACCTCAGTAAAATCATTTTGGCAGTTGTAGAAGAGATGGAATGGAGAGGAGAGGGGTTCAAGGCAGGGAAACCAATTAGGAGATTATTGATGGATCTATTGACCAGATGCTCCCCATTTCTCAACCAATACTTGTCCCATGTGGAAAAAAAAGCTAATTATGTTACTAACCTATATTTACCCCATTACCAAAAAATTTCCAAGAGTTGTAAATTCCCCTTCAGTATTGAAGATGTATATAAAGTAGAACCAGGAGATAGTTCATCCCATTTATTTCATTGACAAATCAGTCTTCTTATCATGGCTATAGAGCTTTTTTTACATTTTTCCTCAATTACATGTAAACAATGTATGTGCAATCAAATATAACATTTTCATATTAGTCATGTAGCAAAAGACCAAAATGAATAACAAAAATAATAAAGAAAGTTTTAAAAGGCGCTTCAAACTGCATTGTGAGGTATGTTTTTTTTGTTTTTTGGTTTTGGGGTTTTTTTGGTGTGTGTATGTGAGTTCTTTCCATGGAGATGGATATAATTTGTATTGCTAAGAATAACTAAGTCAGTCATAGCTGATCATCTTATAGTATTATATTTACAGTCTCCTGGTTCTGTGTTTCACTTTGAATCATTTCATATAAGTCTTCTCAGGTTTTTCTGAAACAATCCTGCTTGTCATTTCTTGTAGCATAATAATATTCAATCACAATCATAAACCACTTCTTCAGCCATCCCCCCAATGGATGAGCATTTCCTCAATTTCCAATTATTTGCCACTAAAAACGAGCTGTGATAAATATTTTTGTACATATAGGTCCTTTTCCTTTTTTTCTTTGATATCTTTTGACCTAGTAATATTATTGCTGACTTAGAGGTTATGCAAGTTTTATAAGCCTTTGGGCATAGTCCCAAATTGCTTTCCAGAATGGTTGGATGAATTTATAACTTCACCAATAGTGCATTAGTGTCTCTATTTTACTATATTCGTTTCAACATTTGTCATTTTATTTTGCATAGAACAGTTATTTTGTAATCCATAACTCCAGTGCATTTCAAATACACTCAAGACGTTACCTGTGGCCCTTGATTGGAGAAAACATGGCCTCATCCATTTCTAAATGTCAGATACATGGAAATATCTCATAAGAACATAATAGCTTGCTGTTGTTGCCCAGTCGTTTCAGTCATGTTTGACTCTCTATGATCCCATTTGAGATTTTCCTGGCAAAAATACTGGAGTAATTTACCATTTCCTTCTCCAGCTCCCTTTATAGATAAGGAAACTGAGTCTTAGGGTACTAAGAAAACTCGTGGTAACCCAGCTAACAAGTGACTGAGACCAAATTTGAACTCAGCACCTGACTCCAGGTCCAGCACTCTATGCCCTATGGCACCACCCAGCTGCACGTAGTAGCACTAACTAATAAAGGAACAATATTAACCTCTTAAAAAGGAATCCATATCTTTGTCCTTCCCCTTCTTCCTGCAGATTAGTCTGTCAGTCTGTCTATCTCTGCCTTTCTCTTTCTTTCTCTCTTTCTCCCTCCTTTTCTCTCCTTCCTTCTCTCTTCCTCCCTTTCTCTCCCTCCCTCCCTCCTTTCCTCATCTCTCTCTGTGTATCTCTCATTGTGTGTGTCTCTGTTTCTCTCTTTCTGTCTCTCTATATACACATATACACATACATACACATATATACATGTTTCATATGTGTATATATGTATATGTGTTTGTGTCTGTGTGTATAGAGGCATATAACTACATACACATATGCATACTTTTTATATACATATGAATTTATATGTACATATATACCTATACATATATTCCAATATATACATATGTGATGCATGATTTTATATGTATATATAATAAATGTGCATGTATCTATGTACATGTGTATATTATGCCAATCTCCCTCTGAAAATCCATAAACACATGGAACTTGTAATTCTTTACAATTACCACAGAGGTAAGGATTGATACCTCTAGTGCCCTAAAAAGCAGTAACTTGCAGTAATGCTTTCAATTATTCTACTTCCTGTGCTCAGTTTCAGTAAAAGCAGACAAGCTTCTAAGATAGTTGAAGAATCTAAATTGTGGGCTTTTAACTAATCACAGGTATAACTAATAGAATTTTTAAAAATGACTATATATGTGAAAGCAGCATGGCTATTGTGAGATAAATTGTTCCCAGTCCTCTACGCCTTCAGGAGACAGTCATTGATACCCTCCCAGTCAGAAAATCATTGAAGTTTACATGCCCTTAAAGAATCTCTGAGATCACCTATCCAAGAATATACTAAAACAGAAACACTCTCACCCAACTATCCATAGTCACTAGGCTCAAAGATCTCCAGTGACAAAAAACTCATTACCTTATGAGGCAGTCCATTTAACATTTGTTAAATTTTCCTTTTAGTCAAGTTAAAACTTCACAACTTCCACTTACTACTTCAAGTCCTGCCCCCTTAGAAAGCACAGGAAAGGCTAATAATGCCTCGTCAGTGTGTCAGTGCTATGGAAACTTGAGAATAGTTATCATCTCCATCTTCCTCCATCTTCTTATTCCCCCCTTAAAGCCTTCCCTTCTGTAAGCTTACTCCACTTAACTTATTTTCTCATGATCCTTCTTCTGAATATGTTCCATCCTGTCATTGTCTTTCCTGAGATATAGCATTAAAACTAAATAAAATGCCTCAGGACATTGTAACATTGCAATTCAGTCTAATATGATTTTTTCACATTTACTTATTTTTAATTTATAGAATAAAATAATAAATAATAAAATATAGAATATAGAATAAAATAAGCATTTCTATATTTCATATAATAAAAAAGAGGATCGCTCATGAAACTACAAATCTATTATATACTATTTGCTATTCCTTTTAAATGAATAATAAAGTCATCATGTAAGTTTCTTTTTTTTCTCCTTTTTTTTTCCTCTTCCCTCCTGATCTTTCACATTCTGGAGATTTTAGTTTTCTGGCTTCTGTACTGCACTTCTGACTGACTCCTATTGAGCCCAGGTGTTTTCTGCAGGAGCTATTGTTTATCTGTCTCTCTCCACTTTGTGTTCATGCAGATGATTTTTAGTTCACAGGTGAACGATGCTATGTATGCTTAGATTAAATTTTCTCCAGGTCACAACTTGTCCTTTGGGATAAGAGGAAAGGCTGGGCAAATTGGCCAGGGTCAGAAATGACTAATATGTACAGAAGAATAAGAAGGAAAGCAAAACAATAAAAGTATGTGTGTCTCAGAAGGCTTGAGAAATTCTGGCTGAAGAATAGTAGTGTCTAGATCTATTCCCTTCCTCTTCCAAAGCAAAGTCATCTGCCCCAGTCAATGGTCTCAGGCCTGGCATGAGGAGACCTTTTATCTTTCTGAGCAGGGGATCTTGAAATCTTAATTATGTCAACAGTGCATGTGGCTATAGATTCCGTAGATTCCTTGCTCTAGATGCCAAGAAAAAAATAACTATTGACATTAGAAAATTTTAATATCACTTTCATTTTTCTCATCTGTCAAAGTCAGGCTTGACTAAGTGCCTATTTTACCTTCTGTGAAAAGAAAATACGAATATATTTGTCTGGTTTTTGAGCCAGAGCATTCTTTCTGGCCATAACCATTCTTTTTTGTCCTCTTAATTGTGAAATTCCCTTCCCATGAATCTTTTAAGATGATTATTGTACATTTTATTGTACTATATTATGGAAATTCTTGTTTTATACAATAAATTAAAAATATATTTTAAAAGATTAGATAGGATTTGAAATTCAGCAAGCATTCATTTTAAAATTATTTATTAAGCACTGGGATAGAAACTGGATAGCCAAAGACAAAAAGATAATATAGTCTCTCCTCTTAATTACCTTGTATTCTCTTTGTGGAAAACCTAATGGATAGCAAAAATTATTTGGCTTGGCTATAAATCCTGCCACTGGGGAGACTGAGGCTGAAGGATCATTTGAGCTAAAGAATTATGAGGAATAATAGGGCTAAAAAGTGATAGGGTATCCACACTGTTTGCTACTAAGATGGAGACCTCCCATGTTCAATGACTATGAATATGGAGAAAAATTACAAATATGACCCGATAATAATCTTCTGCATTGATTTATCTTCTGATAAATACCTAGTTGGATAGCTTTACCAGAAAGAGGAGCAGAATTAGCCAGCTATGTATTGAGCATATATTCCATGCAAAGAAGATGAATGTGAATTCAATTCTCTTGTCTTAAATACCACATGACTATAAAATTATGATGTTGCCTTAATGATGGAGTGAACTTTATTTGTATCACTCAAAGCAGATAATATCACTAAGAAAGAGTAGGGGCATACAGGACAGAACTTTGTGATGAATTCATGCATAGGAGTTAGAACACAGGACATACACTATGATTTCACACAAAAAAAATCTTAGAAGTGTCTACCAACAAATGATTGGGTTTTTTTCCTATTGTTTTTTTTTTTGTTTTTTTTTTTAGCCAGCATATGATTGTGATGGAAAACTATGGAAATGACAAGCCGAATGATTTCAGAAAAACCTGGAAAGAGTGAAATGAGTAGAACTAGGAAAATATTATACGTAATAACAGCAAGATGGTTAGATGATCAACTGTGAATGACTTAGCTATTCTCAGCAATACAATGTTCCTACTCTGAAAGACATGATAAAAAATGTTATTCATCCCCCGAAAAAGAACTGATGACATCTGAATACAAATGGAAGCATACTTTTTTTAAATTTTTTTCTTTATTTTTCTATTTTTGGCCTATGTTTTCTTTTACAACATGACTAATGTGGAAACATGTTTTGCATGAATACATATTACTTGCCTTCTTGGTGAGGGGGGTAAGGAAGGAGACAATTTAGAATTCTATTTTTTTAATATTAAAAATTTGTTTTTACATGTAATTGGGGAAAGCTAAAATATTCAAAGTAAAAATGTTAAAACTAAACAAAGAAGAATTGTTCACCAAAATTCACTAGTCAAGTACAACTCTGAAAAATCACCAAGTGATAAAGTAATAGAGCATAAGGGACAGAAGAATTCATCATCTAGTATTATCCTTCCTAAATTGGAATACCATTCTTTATATCATCCAACTTGAGTCATCCTAATAGCATTTTGGACATTCTCACTCACCAATGCTTTACAAGTTTCATAATTTTTCTTCTTTTTTTTGCATGGTAGGCAATATATCCTATTTTAAAGTCATTTCAAATACACTTGCTGTGCCAATATATTGTGTCATTATTAAAGGGTCCAATTTTTCAGAGATTGATTATCTATCCCATGATTATCTAGGTGCTTTGATTTCTTTTTCTTTTTTTGCTACCTTCCTTTGCCTTTTACTGATCATTATCAGGGGAAGAACTGGTCAAGAAAGAAGAGGTAAAAATCAGAACTGTCAATTTTGCTTCTTGTCAGGCACTTCTGATAAGAGGAAGGTATTGTAGCTATTGACAAAATGAAGTCTTTGATTCATCCTGGGATTTCACTAAGCCATTCACTCCTGTCTTAGTTGGCATATGCCATTCATGTAGTTTCCTCACCCCATTTGCTTACAAAGAGCCCACTGAAAATATCTAAGAAACATTAAGAGACTGTTTTCTTCCCATGAAGGACAATGAGAGGGAGACCAGATTCAGGGCCAACAACCAGAATGTTAACAAATCATGTAACTAGTGACAATAATACTTAGCAGTAGCATTCTGACCTTTTATTGTGATTTGTAATTTGATTTGATAGCCATCTTCCCTCTTTTCTGGCATTGGGTTTAAAACTTGTTAGAAAGAGATATGATACACAATTATAATCACAATCCAGGATATTGAAAAGGTCAGCTAAAAGAAGCATTGTACTATTCATATTACATCTTGCCACATATAGTCTTGTGGTGCCTTTCAACTACTTTCCTGAAAACGAAGAGAAATGTTTTCTTTCCCTTGTCATGAACAGACTATAATGTTTGAGCTGATCCTTAGGGACCAAAAATCACTAAGATGTTAGTCTCCCTATCCCTGTCTCCAGGGTAAGACGGGGAGACAAAATGAAAGGTAGAAAAAAGATATGGCCATAAAGGAAATATCTTTTACTGTGGAGCTTCCTGAATTTCTGAGAAAGACCACTTATATCTCTTCCAAAAACAGGAAATGTGAGGAAAACTAAAGCCTTTGTGCAAGTATATGGGTGCTGTTACAAGTGAAAATTTCTATGTGTACTTCAAAATAGACTCTAAAAGTGTTGGTATAAAACAATGAATTAATGAATTTTTAAAACATCTATAAAGTATTTACAGTATGCCAGGCACTGATCTAAAATCTGGGAATGCAAATGCAAGCAAGTAAAACAGTTCTTTGCCCCCAAGGAACATAGTCTCTATTACAATAAATACACTTAGATTAGAGGTAGTCAGGGAAGGCAGAGGCTATGTGCCAGGAATGTAAAAAAAAAAAAAAAAACCGGTTTTTGCAAATATTTTCTCATTTGATCCTTACAACAATCCTATGAGGTAGATGTTAATTAATCCCCATTGAGAAAACCATGGCAAGCAGAGTTTATGACTTGCCCAGAGTTACATAGCTGGTATTTGAGGCCAAATTTGAACTTAAGACTTTCTGACTCCAGATTCGGTACTTTTGCAGTCATACCTAGCTTCCTGCCTCCAGTAAGCAGTGATCTACTCTACCTATCTGTGATTTATCTCTGTTTATATTTACACATTTCTATATGTATCAATGTATAAACATGTATATTAATACATAAATACAGCTATATGGAAGTCATGGAATTGGTAACTGTAATCACAGGACAATGTCAAGTTTTGCCATTCTTACTTCACAATACTTCTCATATATATCTACTCTTGTCTATTCACATAAACATCATCCGGTACATGCCCTGATCACCTTATTCCTAGACTTTTGTAACTGCCTTCTGATTGGTCTCTCTGCCCACTCCTCCATCCTCCCATCAGCTGCCAAGTGATTTTCCTAACATTCAGATTCATTCTCCTCTCCTCATTCGATAAAGCCTAGTGGCTCCCTATTGCTCCAGAATCAAATGTAAAATTCTGTGATGAAATCTTTAAAGCCCATCATCCTGGCCCCTTTCCTACCTTTCTAGTCATCTTATACTTGACACTCTTCCATGTACTTTACAAATCCGAAGATACTTCTTGTTCTCTACAATGCATTCCATCTTCTGATTACTTGCTTTTTCACTCAATTGCTTTTCTTCAGGCCTAGAATTATCATTCTCCTCACCTCCACCTGGCTTCCTCTGTTGTATTTCAAATTCTACCTTTTATGCCATCTTTTCTTTTCCCACTGTCATTGCCTTCATTCCCATTTATATATATTTGTATGTATAGTTATTCACATGTTTCTCCATTAAAATACAAGTTCCCTGAGGAGAAGAACAGTGTTCTTTGCTTAGTACCTGGGCATTCATAAGTACTTAATAAATGACTGGCAGGTTTTTTCCAAGGATGTCTATGTTAATTTAATGACTGGTCTCAAAGCCAGAATGAGAAATTTGGGGATGAGACAGAAGAGAATGCCTGTGCAATGACATGACATGAAGATGACTAAGAAGTTGCATGGGTCTTGGATCTGGAGAAGACAAAGTTGGTGTTTACTAATCCGACTGTCAAGGCCCTTGGATAATAACTTAAGTTCCAGGTAGAAGAGTTTAGTATTTGGAATGCAGGAGCATTACAGCTTAAATATGATCTAAGGTTATATGGTGGGTTTGGATCCTTGGCAAGTGGATAAAGTAAATGTTTAAGAATGCATTAAGCATTTGATGCCTATGACATAATTCCTAATTGTGATTTCCCATCTTCCTGTTTTGCCCACATTAGGACTACTGAAACATGTCCTCATGGATATTTTTATAGGAAGACAATGGAAAAAGAACAGTGTTTTTGCTTTTCATTGTATCCTTAGTTATTTGCACAGTACCTGGGAATTCATAAGTACTTGCTCAGGGTCACATAGGCTGTATAGGGCAGAGAGATGACTTGAATTTAGGCCTTTCTGCCTCTCTATCAACTATGCTATACTGTCTTTCGCAACAAAGTGGTTATGAATCAATAACATTAACAATAAATCATTTGAAACTTTATTTACAATTCTGAAAAAAATACTCCAATGGATCTGTAATCTTATGTATGTGTATATTCCCTAAATAATAATAATAATAATTACTATTATTATTATTATCATAGGTAACATTAATATAATGCTTACTATATACTAGGAACTATTCCAAGTACTTTACAATTATTATTTTATCCATCTTTAAAATAACCCTAGGAGATAGGTGCTACTATATCCCCATTTTACAGATGAGGAAACTGATTTTTAAAAAATAGTTAAATGACTTACCTGAAGTCATATAACTAGTAAGTGTCTGAGGCTGGATTTGATCAGTCTTTCTACTATATCCCTAGCTACCCCATGAGAAAATCATTCTTCTTTTATTGACTTTGCAAAACATTGCTGAGATTCCAGAACCTATTTCTATCCTATTAGATTTTTAATCTACTATTGTGACTTCTAAGATCCATTATCTTTTGCTCTTTCTTCACAAAAATATTTTATACTCCAATTATTTGTAGGATTCAAGTAGTCAGAATTACAGCTCTATGTGTGTATATATACACACACACATACATACACACACACACATCAGATTCTTCTGTTTTCATGTAGAATTATCTGGATGGTCAGCATGGAAGGTCAACCTGAATGGCTGGAACAAAGCATTCTAATAAAGATAGTGGGTGCTGATCTTCTTTAGATGGTCACTGTTTCTTTTCTTTTCTTTTTTTTTTTTTTTGAAAGCCTTGAACTTTCAAATGCAGCCATATCTTGAACTAGATTATTTTCTTATGATCATACTTTTGACTCTTACATAAGTAAAAGGCACTTACTTAAATTTAAGCCTCAGAGCATTCTTCTTTGAGTTGTCATCATCATTGTAATTTTTAAGAAAATTCAGAATTTTTTCAAAGTCCTAAAAATGTTTTGGCTATTAGTATTTTTTTAATTCATTGGTTGGACCACCTGTTCTGTTCTCATTGGAGGATATACTTGAAAATGAGACAAAGGCAGGCTTAAAGATAAACTGCAAATTACATAGCTAGGGGGAATGCCCACATGATTGAGATTACAAATCCATTCTCCATTGGGTTTGCAGCATCAAAATATTTCCTTTCACTGAACAGCTCCATTGATTCTATCCAAGTTGGATAGAATGCCTTTGTTTGGGAGGCCTCAAAGGTGAACAAATAATGACTTATACTGATCCTATCCATGTATCCAAATTCTTATTTGCTTATACATGTGTTCTCTTAGTAGATGCTGAATGTAGAAAATGAATTAAATTTTAGATAGGAATAAAGGGGGTGAAAGGAAGCAGGATAATTCAGGAAGCTTTGCAAACTGGGCATCTCTGTGTAATGGTAGCCTTGGGGAGCACCAGCTTTATCATTTCTTGGAAGAGAAAGGAAATTCATAATGCATTCAGAGCCCCACCTCTCTTGGATTTGGGCTTCTCTCTTACTCAGCCTGGCTCTCTGCAGCAGGAGCACATCCAATGAAATTATAAAATGAAGCCTGATACTACAGCATGCCTTGCAGTCACTGATGTTTGGGGTCCCCAAAAATGTTTCCGTGGAGCCACAAAGGACCCTGCAGGAGGAAGGGCTAAGGAAAGGTTTTTGCTGCAACAATGAAAAGAAAATAATTAAAGATAAATTTTGCAGGAGAGGTTTAAGGTAAGGTTATATTGTATTTCTCCCAGCAAGTCAGCACAGTGACTCAGGGATTAAAATGACTTTGTAACCAACCCATTAAATCATTCTAGTAGAGTTTGGCCCTTAAAAACAATCTCTATTTTGTGACAGTAGAAAATATGTTCATTAGGAATATGGCAAAATAATATTTCAATAAGTGATTCTGGACTGGAAATGGGTTGGATGATGCTATGCTTGCTTGAGAGTGGGGGGTGGGAATAAAGGTGTGAGTGGGGATGAGGGAAGAAAAGCATAAAGATATTTGGTTACTCTGCTATTGGTATTGTCCCTTTCTAGGTTTTATCATCTTGATATTACTCCAAAATCATTTTGGGATTGGTCTGTTTTTTTTCTTAGTGACAGGTTAGGAGACCCAGGAGACTATGGATTTCATTCTACCTGCCTGACAGATTTTAATTAAATAACTAAAGATGAGGATGGCATGCTATTGAGGATGAAAGATAAGATTTCACTACAGAATATAGGAATATTTAATTTCACATCAAATAACTTATTCATTTAAAAGGTAGAATTAAAGTCAACTTGAGGTACATACTGGAAATATTTCAGAGGAGAGCACCAAAGACTGCAAATGAAGACAATGGAACTGAGATGTTTTGAGAAATGCTCCCATTATCAAATTAGTGCTATTTGATGATTGATGTTTATTCCTAAAGTTCCTAAAAGGAAAGTGTAATGGTGAGCAAGGATTACTAGAGCAGAGTATTTTTGAGAAACTTCATGAAATTCTTCAAATTTCCTATGTATATTTATCAATCTCCAGGGGTTAGCATGGAGTGACCATGGCTCTTCTTCGTCTATGCAAATCACAGCAACATGGACTGTTAGAGTCAGAAGACTCCAGAGAGAATCCAATCCAAAGAGTTCTTTAGATAGTAGAGAAATTCTGGCCCAGAAGAAGCTAAAAAACTTGCCGAAAGTCATACAGCTGTTTAGTAGAGCCAAGTAGAAGCCATGCTCTTTAAATTCACATTTTGTTGAGTCCAAAACAGCATGGATTGGATTCCAATAAGCTCTGTGTTTCTTTTCTGCTTTGCCCCCAAGAAAACAGTGAATATACATGGTGGTCTCAGAAGTAACCTTTGTGATTTCTTGCTTTTGTAATCTCCCTTGTCTATTTTACCAACTTGAGAAACATACATACAGAGACACAGACATACATTCCATGTCCCTGCTCTTTTATTATTTTTCCAAAAACAAAGAACTTTTTCCAGTTCCCCCAAACCATAAACCCAACATGATCCACATAAAAATATTTTTGTTTTTATCTAGTGACAAAGATACATAGGAATTCCTTGGGGGGGGGGGTGAGGGGAAGTAAGATGAACAATTAAGCAAGAAATGTATTATTTAAATAGTGTATTATTTTAATTCAATTCCATTTAGTTGGGGGTTCCCTTGTAGTTTTTCCTTAAATAATTACTTATTAAGCACCTACTGTATTCTGAGTGTTGTACTAGGGATAGGGCAAAGGAAGAAGGGAGAAAATAGAATACAAAACAGAGATAAAACATGAGATGTCTTTGTAGAGCTTACAATCTAATAGAGTGATATAATCTGCAAAGAAAAAAATACAAAATAATATGTGATCACTAGTTCATCAGAAAAGCCCTTGGGAAGAGGAGGATCATGGAAAGCTTCTAAGGGAAGGTAGGGATTTTAGTTGACCTTTAAAAAATGGATAAGAATTCAACAAATGAAAAAAAGAAAGTATATCCCAGGCATAAATAGTAGATAACATTTACATAACACTTCAAGATTTGCAAAGTACTTTATATTTGTCAAATGTAAACTTACTCACACAACACTCAATGGACCCTCACAACAACTCTGTAAAGTAGATTATGATTCCCAATTTATCAAAGAGGAAATCGAGGTACAATGAAGTTAAGGATTTGCCCAGGGTCATATAGCTAATAAGTGACTGAGGAATATTTTAAACCACTTCATTTGTTGTTGTTGTTAGTCATTTTCAATCATGTCCAACCTTAGTGAACACTTTTGGGGTTTTCTTGGCAAAGATATTGGAATGGATTTTCATTTCCTTCTCCAGCTCATTTTACAGGTGAGGAAACTGAGGCAAACAGGGTTGTGACTTGTCCAAGATCACAGAACCAGGAAGTGTCTGAGAACAGATCTGAATTCAGATTCTCCTGACTCTAGTTCTATCCACTCTATCAATTAGCTGCCTCCAATTTGCAAGGATTTGATTCTATCTATTTAACCCAACTGCATTATAGAAAGCAAGATGAGTAAGGTACGAGAAAAGGAAAATATATGTAAGGGACAACAAGTAGCCTAATTTGGTTGGATCATAGAGTAAATGAAAACAACTTTATAAGACTGGCCACAGCAGCCAAAGGCTCAGCTAGTGGCAGAGCAGTGCACACAGTGCCAGACCCAGAGTTAGGAAGAATCAGCTTCCTGAGTTTAACTTCAACCTCAGACACTAGCTATATGACTCTGATAAAATCATTTAATTCTGTTTCCCTCAGTTTCCTCATATGTAAAGTGAGCTGGGGAAGGAAGTGGCAAACCACTCCAGTATTTTTGCCAAGAAAACCCCAATGACATGAAAAGTCAGAGACAACTAAACAATGAGCAGGGCAGTGCCAAATTTGAAAGGCCCTGGATGTCAGCCTAACAAGTCTGTTGTTGTTTTTTTTTTAAATCAAAATAATTTGTGTGTTTGTTGAACCTAGAAATCATATTTGTACTTCTCAATTCACTAAGTCCATATCTGAATTCTCATAATGTCTAATCATCTCTGGCTCCCCTATCCTGGTAAATATGATAAAACCTTAGTTCTTAGAGATGCTATGTTCTGCCACTCTGTTCTCATAGTTAGATTCAGCTTTATAGGTAACCCATTTTAATAATAATGTCTGAAACCCAAGCTAGTCCTCTCTGACCACTGTCCAGCATCTGTGGTTCTGAAAACGAGGCAGACCTTTTATAAAATGGGATTGAAGAGACCAGTTTCATTCGCACCATCCTCTTGCTTGTTTCCTCATTCTCCCCTAAATTTCTATTCCATTCCTGTTTCCCACTGCTCCATTGATTTCCCTCCCAGCAATATGTCAGTAGGACACAGCAACAACACAGCCAGAAGAGTGTGCAGGCTCAACAACAAAGCAGTTAGTGTTACAAATGTGATTTGTGGTGGGTTGTCTAAGGAAGCAGCCCTTGCATACAGATCATCTTTTCTTCATACAACTAAGCAATAAATCATACTACCAGGCAATTAACTGCAATATGAGGAAAAGAAAGCCTGGTCCTTTTCCACAAAGTTGCAACTAGCCTTTCTGTACTGAACAAATGGAAAACAGAGACAGTCAGAAAGATAGGCAGGCAAACAAAGAGAGACACAGATGTAGAGAAAGATAGAAACAGAAAGAGACAGAGATAGAGATAGACAAACAGAGACAGGCAGGCAGACAAAGTCAGAGAGACACGATGTAGAGAAAGTTAGAAACAGAGAGGCAGAGATAGGACCAGATAGATGGGCCAGCAGGCAGTCAGAGGCATAGATGTAGAGAAAGAAACACAGGAAGTCAGAGATAGGGACAGACAGATAGAGATAGTCAGGCAGGCAAATCAGAGAGACATAAACATAGAAAAAGAGAAAAAAAGAGACAGCCAAAGATGTACACAAAGGGTTAGGCAAGCAGGCAATATCAAAGAGACAGAAAGACAGAAACAGAGAGAGTCAGGGAAAGAGAAAGACAGAGAGATAGAAAAAGAGACATGGAGAGCCAGAAAAAGAATGAATTACAACCAGTGATATAATAATAATGACAATTATAATAGATGGTTTGCTATTTGGGGACAAGAAAACCATTGCATTATTCAGCTACTAACCACAAAAGCACTCCCTTTGCTACCAAAGTACTCCTTTTAGCCTGAAATCTTTCCCAATAGTTTCCTCTCCATAATGTTTATGGGCCCAATATACGATGTACTGCTCCTGCTTGTTAAGTGGCTGGCACAATGTGGTAGGTGATGTACACTAGGGCATGATTTTCAGCATGTTGCTTTTACATGAAATGTCATAAAAGAATTTTTAAAGTGATATTGACCCTTATAAGATAATTAGTTTCTCAAGTAGCTGAGAAATTTTCAGAAATCTTTCTTTATTCCTCCCGCCCCACATTGTGAAAAACTACCCAAACTAATACCCAAACTACTCCAGAAATGGAGAAATTTTTTAAAACAGAAGAGAAAATTGGAAACACAGAAGGGGAGAAGGAAAAATCAATTTTCTTAACAGGGAAAAGGTACAAAGAACAGATTGAGCTGATGGTTTTAAAACTGTTCCCTACTCAGCAGAGCATTATTTTAGTGCACAACTGTGTGGTGGAGCAGGTAATACCTCCAAATGTGAACTGCATGGGAAGTTTTAAACCAGGTTGTTTGTTTCACTTGGGAAGCTCTTTGTTTTTAGCTGTCACTGCAGATTCAAAGCTTGTTTTGTCTTCTGATCTGTTTTGTCCTGGGATTCCAATGAATACTTACCATTGGATCACAGCATCTCATCTCCAAAGAAAACTATTGGAGCCTTTAAAGCCCTGATTCTCTGTATTTCATAAATGTTTTTTTCTCTCTTACAGAAACTGCAAAGAATCGATCCTCCTCACTGTCATTCAGCCTTACCCTGTGAGTGTGCCGTGAGTAAATACCCCCTGCCCTCATATACCATTAGGTTTCCATTTTCTTGGCATTTTTCAGAGCTGTTTTTCATCAAAATAATACCAAAATGTGGCAGCATGGGGAAAAATGATTTTTGTTTGTTTTTATTTCAATCTACACATAGAATTTCAAAAGTGTAGGAAAGTCCCAGCATGAAAATTCTCCCAAGGATATAAATTAACCACTTATTTGCAACATAGAGAGCTGCCTAGAGCAGTATGAAAGTAAATAATTTACCCATGGCCATACAGCTTTTATTGGCCAAAGACAAGACTTGGACCCAAATCCTACCCCAAGGTCAAATCTCTATCAGGTATGCCAACTTTATATGTATATGTATATATACATACATATGTGTATGTATTTGTATGCTTATATATATGTATAAAACATTTGGGGATATGTTGCTTTTATGAGTAGGGGGCAGCTATGTGGGGACAATGAATAGAACAATGGGCCTGGAATCAATCTAGCCTTAGACTCTTACCTTCCTGTGTGAGCTGGACAAGGCACTTAACCCTGTTTGCTTTAGTTTACTCATCTGTCAAATGAGCTGGAGAAAGAAATGGCAAACCACTCCAGGAAACCCCAAATGGGCTCACAAACAGTCAGACACAACTGAAATGACTGAATAAAAATAACAACAATGAAAAGTATATACCAAATAAATATGAAGAAAGTAAATAAAAATAAATTTCCTACTAAGTAATTAGAAAGAGAAAACAGTATTATTGAGGGAAAAAAGGAAAGCTTCTTGTAGCAAGCTTTCACTTGCTTGCACTGAATCTTGAAGGAAGAGAGGGATTCTACAAAGCAAAGTTATGAGAGAACATTTTCCAGGCATGAGGCAGGCCAATGGAAAGACAATAGGAAGAGGAGGGGAATTGATATGTTTGTACAATCACTAGATCAGTTTGGTTGGATTATACAGTATAGAAAGTAGGAGTAATGTATACACAGATAGAAAAAAAAAAAAAAACTGGAAACTTAGATTGTATCAGTAAAAAAAAAAAAAAAAAAAAAAAGCAATGTTTGGTAAATAGCTATATGGGTTGAGGGAGAATGATCTTTTAGTACTCCCAAGCTTCAAGGTACCCATCACAATCATCTCCTCCCTACTACTTCTGCTAACTCATTATACCCACATAACTAAGAACTACAAGACTCTATCTTGCATTCATTCAAATGCAAATTGAGTATTTTAATTAAGCTAAGTCAGTGATACTAGAGAGTAGGTACTTTCAGTTATTGAGGTACAAATTCTTTCCCCCACTCCATGCTCTACAAGCAGGATATTTTCTCAGTGTCCTTGTAATCTTGAGCTCAGGCTACTGGGCTGGTGCTGAGCACTAGTTCATTGTGACCTGGAAGATCCAAACAAGTTATTTCCTAACTCCAATTCCTAGACAGAAACTTCTACTTCCTCTACCAATGTTCAGCATGGAAGATGATGAACTTGCCTCACATTGATGTTCACTTATCACAGGACTCTGGAGGAAAGGGTTTCAGGTCAATTGATTCTTCCTCCATCTTAGAGAGGACAAATTCTCAACTCCAACTTCCCTCATCCATGTGAGTTGTCATCTTCTGGGGCAAAAAATCCCTTTTTTGCTCCTCCTCCTCCTCCTCTTTTCTTCTTCTTCTTCTTCTTCTTCTTCTTCTTCTTCTTCTTCTTCTTCTTCTTCTTCTTCTTCTTCTTCTTCTTCTTCTTCTTCTTCTTCTTCTTCTTCTTCTTCTTCTGATAGAAGATAGTGTTTGAGCTGGGATTCTATGAGGCAAGAGGTGAGAAAGGAGTACATGCTACTCATTGGTAAAGGTGTGGAGATGGAGTACCACAGGAACCATATGAACAGAGAGAATAATTTAGTTAATGGAATGAGTTGAGGAAGGGCTACAATGTACAGAAAGCTTGGAAAGATACATTGTGTCCAAATCATAAAGAACTTTAAAAGTTACACAGAGGAGTATCTATTTTATCCTAGCAACAATAGGGAACTACTGGAGTGTATTGAGTAAGGATGTGATGAGATTAGATCTCTGCTTAAGGAAAATCTTTTTGACAGTTGTATAGATGGTGGACTGGAATAGAAAGAGATTCAGAATATAAATTCTAAGGTCCTTTCCATCTCTATATCTAGGAATCTTTACTACTATACTGATGGAGAAATTCAAACAATCATACCAACTGCATATACTTCAAATTTATGCTATACAATCAAAAAGCAAGCATTTTTTAAGTGCTTACTATGTGTCAGGCACTGTAGTATGTATGCACTGAGAATACTAAAACAAAGAATAGAACATTCTCAATTTGACCTTCACTTCTTCATTACAATCATTATAGATGGAGATCTCTCATACTCCCCACAACTTCTGTTTAAAACTTAACTCTTCTTCCTTCAAGACATTCACACCATCTTGTTTCCTAATTTTTTTTACTTATTCATTACTTCCTTCTTTTACATGTTTAATCTCTTCTTGTTCATTCATTCCAATAAATATTCTCAAGTTTACCCTATCTTAAAGGATCGGCCAATCTTCACTTGACTTCACCATCCCTTCAACCTATCATATTATAGCTTCTCCTCATTTATAGTCAAACATTGATAGTCTTCCACACTTGTTTTATTCCCTCATTATTCACTCACTTCTCAACCCCCTATAATCTGGCCTCCAACCCAAACATTTTACTAAAACTATTCTTTCCAACATCACTAATGATCTCTTAACTGCTAACTCTAATAGCTTTTTAACAGTCACCATTCTATTTGACATCTGTGCAGTTTTTGACAATATTCATAACCCCCCCTTTTCTGAATGTTCTCTCCTCCTTTGGCATCTGTGACACTTCCCTCTCTCAGTTCTCTTATATATTTGGCAGATTCTTCTCAGCCTGTTTAGCCAAATCATCATGTATAATCCACTAAGTATGGACATTCCCCAAGATTCTATTCTGGGTACTCCCTTCTACTTCTCCATTCTGGAACTCTGATGATCCCATTAATTAGGATGGGTTTAATTCTAATTTTTATTCAGATGTCTCCCAAATCTACCTACTTAGTTCTAATCTTTCTCCTGAACTGCAATCTTACATGGCTAATTATCATATCTTCACTTGAACGTCACAAAGGCAGCTATGTGGTACAGTAAATAGAGCTCTAGACCTGGAGTAAGGAAGACACAGATTTAAATCCCACCCCAATCCCACACTTATTAGCTGTGTGATCCTATCTGCCTCCATTTCTTCCTATATAAAATAGAGATAATAATAGCACCTGTTTCCTAGGATTCTTGTGAGAATAAACTGAGATAATAATTGTAAAACATCTTATAAATTTTAAGGCATTACATATATGCTATCATCATCATTATTATTATTTAGTGTGTCCAGCATTAGACTCATTAACTTTCCCCTAAATGCACCCATCCTACAGATTTTCCTTTTGCTGTCAAATACATAACTGTCCTTCTAGACAACCAACTACAAAATTTTAAGGCTTCCCTGCCTTTTCTTTTCTTACTGTCTTTACCTAATCAGTTGCTGAGTCTTATTACTTCCACAAAATCTCTCACATTCTCTCAAATGACCACTATTCTATTATAAGCCCTCATCATCTCTCCCATAGACTACTAAAATAGCTCCCTGATTAGTCTCTCAGCTTGCAATTTCTCTCTTTCAACCTGCCCTCACATAGTTCCCAAATCAATGTTCCTAGGACTATTATCTGACTTCCCCAGTTCCCCACTCAAAAATAATAATCAGGGGGCAGTTAGGTAGTGCAGTGGATAGAGCACCAGTCCTGAAGTCAGGAAGACCTGAGTTCAAATCTGGTCTCAGACACTTAACACTTCCTATCTGTGTGACCCTGGGTAAGTCACTTAACCCCAATTGCCTTAGCAAAAAAAATTAATAATAATAATTAGAATAAACTGAGATTTATATAGCACTTTCTTTGGGGGGGGGGTGTTGAAAAGCAATTGGGATTAAGAGATTTGCCCAGGATCACACAGCTAATAAGCATTAAGTGTTTGAGAGGCTGGATTTGAACTCAAGTCCTCCTGATTCCAGGGCCAGTGCTCTATTCACTGTACCATCTAGCTGCCCCCTATATAATATTTGTTCCAGGTACTATGTTATGTACTTTATAATTATTATACCACTTGCCTCTCACAGTAGCCCTGTAAGGTAGCTATAATTATTATCTTCATCTTATACATAAGGAAACTAAGGCAAAGAGATTAAATGATTTGCCCAGGGTCACACAACTAGTAAGTATCCAAGGCCAGTTTTGAACTCAGGTCTTCCTGAGTCTAGGTTCATTGCTCAATCTACTGTCCCTCCTATCTGCATGTAGTCTTTAATTGCCTTCAGGAAAAAATTTAATCTGACCTTGATAATCCTTCACAAATATGGCTTCCACCTAATTCTTCATACTTATTTAATATTATTCTTCCCTATGCCCCCACTTTCCAGTCAAATTAGCTTAGTAGCTGCTCCCCACACTTAATCTTGTGTCTCCCACTTCTTATCTCCATCCTTTTGTATAGGCTATATAACAATATTTTTAATATAATCCCTCCTCATCTCTACATGTCAGTATTCCTAACTTTTCATAGCTTAACTCAAATGTCAACTCCTTTAAAAAGCCAGATTTGATTCTTCTCATTTGCAAGTGTTCTCTCCTTCCTCATATTTCACTGATTCTGTACCTGTCTTTGTCTTTGTCTCTATCTTTTCCTATCTTTGTCTATCTCTCATCTCTGTCTCTGTCTCTCTCTTTCTCTCTCTTTCTTCTCTGTCTCTGTCTGTCTCTCTCTCTGAATTTGTCTCCCTCTCTCTGTCTCTGTCTCTCTGATTCTCTGTCTCTCTGTTTCTCTGTCTGTCTCTGTCTGTCTCTTTCTCTCTCTGAATCTGTCTCCCTCTCTCTGTTTGTCTCTCTGATTCTCTCTGCCTCTCTCTCTCTCTCTCTCTCTCTCTCTCTCTCTCTCTCTCTCTCTCTCTCTCTCTTCTTTCTGTCTCTCTCTGTCTTTCTGTCTGTCTGTCTGTCTCTTTCTGTCGCTATGTATGTGTGTGTGCTGTCTCTGTCTTTATGTATGTGTGTGTCTCTGTCTCCCTCTCTCTGTTTGTCTCTCTGATTCTCTCTGCCTCTCTCTCTCTCTCTCTCTCTCTCTCTCTCTCTCTCTCTCTCTCTCTCTCTCTCTCTCTCTCTCTCACACACACACACACACACTTTCTCTGTCTCTCTGTCTCTCTCTGTCTTTCTGTCTGTCTGTCTCTTTCTGTTTCCATGTGTGTGTCTCTTTCTGTCGCTATGTGTGTGTGTGTGTCTGTGTGTGCTGTCTCTGTCTTTATGTATGTGTGTGTCTCTGTCTCTGTCTCTCTCTCTCTGTCTCTCTCTGTCTCTCTGACTCTCTCTTTCTCTCCATATAGTGTACCATTTTACCCAGTAGAATATAAGTCCCTTGAGGAACAAAGATTCACTTTCTTTTCCCCTATATCTCAATTACCTGGCACAGTGCCTGGCACAGAATTGGTACTTACTTAATCAATATTTATTTGATTAAATGGAATATCAATCATAGCTAAGCTTTTGCAAAGATTGCATGTTTTATTAGGCTATAGGGTTCAATTTTTCTTTTTCACTTAATTCTGAGGCACTCATATTTTAATCATTTTCTGCTATCTAAAACATTTCTATGGCACCAGTCTAAATATATTCCAATGAGAAAGACACTGAACAGTTCCAGTTCTTGATAAAACTTAAAGACTATCTTTTATTTGGTTAAATCATCCTTTAAATGCAATGGAAACATGAAATTATTACCATTCTGTTTTATCCTCACTAACTTCTGAAAGTTACTTAACAAGAATATGATTTTTCAGCTACTGACTTCAGTGAGAAAATTGGGAGGAAAGGCAAGTTATTGATGCGTAATATGAAAAAAGCCCAAGTCTTAGAGTCAGGATGAACTATATTCAAATTCTGGCTCTTACAGTTACAAATCATATGATCCTGGGGGCAGCTAGGTGGTGCAGTGGATAGAGCACCAGCCTTGAATTCAGGAAGACCTGAGTTTCAAATCTTGTCTCAGACACTTAACACTTCCTAGCTGTGTGACCCTGGGCAAGTCACTTAACCCCAGCCTCTGGGGGGAAAAAAATCACATGATCCTGAACAAGTCATTTGTTTCTTTAAGCTTCAGTCCCATGTACAAGGGCAATACTTTTACTACCTACCTTACAGGGTGGTTGTTAGGAAATAGTTTTATAAGCTTTGAAGTTCTTTTGAAATGTGAATGATGATGATAGTGGTGGTGGTGTCTATCACATCCTTTGAAAATTTCTCATAGATTACTAGAAACCTTTCTCTCTCTCTGTCTCTCTCTGTCTCTCCTCTCTCCTATCTCTTTACTCCTTCTCCCTCTCTCTCCCTTTTTCTTTTCCCTTCCTTCCTCTTTCCTTCTCTTTCTGTCTCTGTCTCTGTCTCTGTCTCCCTCTCTGTCTCTCTCTCTCTCTCTCTCTCTCTCTCTCTCTCTCTCTCTCTCTCTCTCTCTCTCTCTCTCTCTCTCTCTCTCTGTCTTTTTCCGTCTCTCTCCATCATTCTCATTCTCTCTCTCTCTCTCTTCCTCTTCTTCCTTCCCTTTCCTCCTCGCTATCTGTAATTTTATGTTTGAAATAAAAATTCAGCAACTCATCCCAGGAAAGCATGTATTCAATGTGACTGATAGTAACTGCATCATAATCTCTTCGCTCCAACTTCATGTTTCCCTAATCCATTTCTTTCTTCTCCATTTAGCCAAGTTCTTGCAGTATTTAAGGCTAAGCTCAAACTCAACTTCTGAACATTGAACATAGTGTAGTAAAGAACAAGGAATCATGAGTCAGTGAAAAGAAACAGGTTTGAATTCTGGCTTTGAGGTTTGCTACATATGTGACTTAAGGCAAATTAATTCAACTTGTCTGCATCTCATTTTTTTTCTTTGTAAAATAATGGGCTAGGACTAAATGATCTCCTTTAACTCTACGTTGGTGTGATAATCAATACCATTCTTGTGGGGTCTGCCAAGGGGAGTTCTCAGAGAATGGAATGAGTTGACTTATTAGAGATTATTAACCAAAGTTTAGATGATGGCTACCTATAGAGCATAAGAATATTCTTATAAATAATGAAAACTGGAAGTTATATGATGTTTAAGGTTTACAAAACATTTTACAAGCATTATTTCATTTGCCTTTAAAATAACCCTGAGAGTTATAGATGTTATTCTTTATTTTACAGAAATTGAGGCTGAGGGTAATTGAATAATTTGCCCAGGGTAACATGGCCAAAAAGGTATCATAAGCTAGATCTTCCTCTTCTATGTCCAGTGCTCTGGCCCTTATATAATACCTAGCAGTACATATAAGAACCAGCTTAAATACTTCCAGAGGTTGCTTCTAACTATGAGAACCTTCAATCCTTTGTCTTCCTTATCCCACCACAATTTCTATTATAATCATCTACTTTGTACACCATTTTAGTTCTATAATTAAACCATTTATTTCTGAATCTATTTATATATATATGTACATATATATATGTACATATATATATATAATTGCTCAATTTATTCACGAATAAAGCAATTTGCTATTTAATTTGCTAAATTATTCCTATTCCTGATGCTGGATTACATTTGTTTGCTAAACATAGTCCAGATTCCAGTTTCATGGGCAGAAACAGATGATCCAGTGGACTGAAAGTCAATAAATTCTACTTTTATTACTGACAATAAAAATTAGCATTTTAATTACTTTTACAACTTGCTGCCCAGCATTTTTATGTTTGGTTTCCTCTGCATAATATCACCAAGTAAAGAGATGAACTTAGGTTTGAAACCATTTTGCCAAATTCAGTAGGTAAGTCTGTGCCCATGCTACCATGGCATAGTATATAGTATAGTAGTTCCTAGATATCTGCTGTCTTTACTTGTAAATAATGCCAAATAACTGATTTTTACTTGTCTGCTTCTGAAATTTCATTTTTGTTCCTTTGTATTTTTTCCTTTCAAATTATGGATATTCCATTCAATGAATTGTAATGGCAGGTCTGTTATCTGAATCACTGTGCCAGACACAGTGAGAGATACCAGATACAAAGTTTTTGGCACACAGTAGACATTTAACAAATCTTTATTGACTAGTCCCTGAATTCAAGAAACTTAAAAATCAAAATGGGAAAGTAGCTCTTTTTTTTAAAGAATTTTTGCATTTTATTTTTGTAATGTTATTTTTTCCTGTTTTATTATTTATTCCCATAGCAGCCTCATTCATTTCATAATCATTTATTAAGTGATTATAATGCCCCCATCATTAAGGATGCAAATACAAAAGTAAAATAGTTTCTGGGCTCAAAAAACTTACATTGTAGTAAGTAGATGGTATAGCAGATATACATGACCTGGAATCAAGGAGACCTAAGCTCAAGCACAGTCTTTAGTTATTTAGTAACTGTGTGGTATTGGACAAATTGCTTAATTTCTGCTTTGCTCAGTTGTGTTAACCATAAAATAGGAATGGAATAATAGCACCAACCTCTATGCTATTGTCAGGATCAAATGAAATAATATTTACAAAACAATGAGCATAGCTCCTGGCTAGTAAGCACTTAATAAATGCTCTAATCCCTTCCTTTTATTGGTGAAATAGATCAGTATCAGTTCATAGAGTGCCAGTTTCTCTGATCTTACTATGTTAAAGATATTGGGTATGGAAGTTTGTGTTAGGATTTCTCAAATTCCCTGTATTAAAAAAAATGCAGTGGTAAGAGATTTTAACTCCTAAAAATGAGTTAAAATCTCTTACCACCTAAAAATGGTAATGAGTTTCTATCCCTAACTTTGAATATGGTTATACATAAGTTACAGCACTCTACTTCAGTAATCACTAATTAGGCACTGAGGACATTCAGAGACTCTCATAATGGAAATCCTGGAAAAGACACAAATTTTAAGTAAGACACAATCTCTCTCCTTCATGGAATTTATAACCTAGGAAGAACATATGCTACATAGGTAAATAAGTAAAATATCAAATAATATGTGGTAAGTACACAAGAAAGGTGTAGTGGGGTGCAGAGATGAAGAAATTATTATTAGCTGGGGAGATAAAGAAAGCTTAATTATGGAATAGCTGAATTAAAAGATTAATAGGACTTTCAACAAAAGATAAGGAATAAGGTCATCCAAACATAGATAATATTGTGGATGTTAGCATAGAAGAACTTTGACAGCTGCAAAAAATACATTCATCCTCTATGTCACAATATGAGGACTATATTCTTGTCCAACAGGAATGCAAATAAGAAATAAAAATAGGGAAAATAGAGTTTCTATTGATAACATACACAACATGGGCCACCAATTTCCTCTAGTTCTAAGATAAATTAGATTTAACCTATATTTGCAAAGGAGGAAATGAGATGCAATGAGACTGGACCTAACATCTCCATATTAAAAACAGTCTTTTAAATCATTTCTATTCATTCTTCTTTTCAAAAACATTTATTGAATACATCAAGTTCATGGCACTAAACTTGGACTATGAGAAATAGGAAGAAAATAGTTCCTTCCTCCAGATTATCTGGTTGAAGAAGAAAAATATGCATGCATATGACTAATATGAAATGAATCCTCATACTTCTTAATCCATGTCTCTTTTTTTTCTATTTTTGTATTTAGCAGAAATAAAAGCTCCTGATAGATACTGAAGTTATTATCACCATAAAATATTTATTGAGCATCCTCAGGGTGCATGACACTGTACTAGACACTGTTTTTAATATATATCAATGAACAATAAGCCCAGGAATTCATTTATACCTTTTTCTAGTGGTAGGCTAAACAATATCTTTCATTGCTTTTTTCTTTTTTTTTTTGGCATCTCCTTCCTTCCTTGTTCTATACCTCAGCATCTAATCTACTAATCTTTATATTGACAGTAGAAACAGATAACCTGCTTTTTAAACATACATACAGATACACAGATATATGAGTACATACACATACACACATAGATATTTCTTTCCTATTTTTCTTTTGGCATAGAAGTATATTGTCTTTCCCATCTAGTCTCTTATCCTGATGCTTCCAGTTCCACCTTTCCCATAGTTCCCAAGCTCTTCTTCCCAAAGACTTAAGTTTTCCATAAGACTAGAAGGAGGGTGCACTAAGAAACAACAAGTCCAGCTTAGTTACCTGAATTCATTGAAAAATGTAAAAGAAAACCTATGATATTCTGTTTAAATACTAATCACTTTTATTAAAATGATATTACAAAAACAAAATGAAACTACAGAATGAATTCTAAGGAGTTAGGATTAGAGAAAGGAAAGACCAATTAATTACTGAAAAGTCTAAAATATAGAATTTTTAATAAATGCATTGTTATTACTTTTATATAGTAGAATAAAGCCAAGGGCTAAAACTATACTATCAAGTAAAGGTCCCATATGGCCTTTTTTAATGAGTAGATAAGACTCAATTAAATTAATGCTATTATTCATTTACACTACAGTCAATGTGATGAAGCATATTTGGTTTTTAAAAGTTTGACTTTTTCCCATGTGAAATATTGGTTATCCTTTTAATTTGCTGATCAGATCCCCTCTGTAATATTTACTGGCTGTGTAACATGGGCCAGGCAATGTACCTCCTTGGTCCTTACTTCATCAATAAAATTATGAGATTGAATGAGATAGATGATCTCTAAGGTCCTTCACAGATCATATATAAGTGACTTTTTTTCCTACTCCAGGTCATATTTTTTCACAAAGTCATTATCAATGAAGTCCAAATTAAAGAGATTCTGAAATAAATTATGGGTCTTCCCTTTTAGTACAACAGTAGTTCATAACTTCTCTGTCACCTAACATACTCCTTTTGTGTCTCTCAGACTATAGTGGTTGAATATCTGCCATTTATCACCATACCAACATTTATCTTCATCACTAAGAACTTTGTATGATAGTACTGAATGAATAATGAGGTACTTTTTGGTGTAAATTCATGAAATGCTTTAAGAAGAAAAAAAGAATTGAATTCAATCAGTGACCTTTTTTTTCCAAGATATTTATAATCCAGGATTAACTGATTATTTTGGGAATAAGAACTTTGGATGTTAAACTCCTTCAAAGGCAGTTATGATAGATTAAAAGAGAGAGTGAAGGAGAAAGGGAAATACTTCAAAGGAAATAAAATACTGCTAGAGGTAAACACTCTGACTATTGCAGCGAACAGATAGAATCACCCTGGAGTAGTTTATCTCACAATGGTACTGTACATCTCTTTATCCCTAAAATGATCACTATATATGGTCCCTATGCCATAATTTAAGTATGTGATAATGACAAATTAATGATAATAAGAGCTAACTTGCATAACTCTTATTATGTGCCAGGCACTAAACTAAGCATTTTATAATCATAATCTCATTTGTTCATCACAAGAACCTTCAGATATAGGTACCATTATTGTCCCCATTTTACAGATGAGGAAATTGAGGCTAAAAGAAGTTAAATGACTTACATAGTGTCAAATAGCTAGTAAGTGTTTATGTAGTATCAAACAGCTAGTAAATGTCTGAGGTCAAATCTGAATTCAGGCCTTCCTGACTAAAGGCCCAATTCTCTATCTAGGGCACACCAAGAAAAAACTGGTATATTGAGTAAGTAAATTGCTTAAAGTTATTGAGTAAAATGCATTCATTTTAGAAAGCTATCCTTTTTTCAAAGAGATTAAAATTGTTTTTAAGGTTTGGGTATTTAAAGAAATAAAATTTAGTTATCTGGAAATTTCACCTATCTGCTCATTCCCTAATGATAATAATGTTCTATCTCAAAATAACTCTACTGTCATTCAATATAGCTTTCACACAGACATAAATGCTTCACTTATGATAATCCATTGTGTCAGTCTGTTTAATAGTATTTTATTTTTTTCCAATTACATGTAAAGATAGTTTTCAACATTCACTTTTGTAAGAGTTTGAGTTCCAAATTTTTACTTCCTCTCTTTCTTCCTTTTCCCCTCCTCTTCTCTCTCCCCTCCTCAAGACAACAAGCAATCTGATATAGATTATATATGTACAGTCCTCTTAAACATATTTCCTACTAGTAATAAAGTGAAAGAAGAATCAGAACAACAGGGGGAAATTCCATTGTGTCAATGTAAATAACATCTACTTCGATTCATTAAGGGAGAATAATGTTTTCCCTTCAGCTAAAAGATGGCATTTCAAAAGCAAATTAGACCATCCCTATATTATTTCTTTGTTACTCATTACTTATCCTAGACCATAAATAAGAAAATAGATGAGGGTACTATAACCTGTGTGGTTTTTTTTAGTAATTTAAAACTTTAAAATTAAAAATGGAATTTTCTTAGTCATTTAAAAAAAAAACTTGTCAAAAGAAGTAGTTTGGTTCTAAAGAATAACCAATTAGAATATAGTTTCTGCCCCAGTACTTCAGACAGTATGCTTCTATCTCTGAGGATTATGATTCTCTAAGTGCTCAGTTCACCACAAAATGGATGAGAAGTTAATTACTGGATTATGATGATATTTAAGCCAAATATTCAAAAAGAGAACCCCTAAAACTGAACCCTACGGGAAAATGAATAATTACAGTTTAATTAGTCTACCTGTACTGAATTGAAGTGAATTGATTTTGCTGCTTATTACTATTTGCTATGGGAATATATGAATATATAATATAACATATAATATTTGGCTATATCAAGATTACAGTAAACTGGTGATGTATTCAGTGTCTGTAATAATCTAAATCACTGGGTTTTGTCCCAAATTATGAACTTGCTTTAGACATGGGTTTCTATAATCAAGTCATAACTTTCAAAAATATATTGGGGAAGTATGTTATGACAACTATTATTGGTCAATAATTATTATTCATCACCACAGTGTTTTAGTTACACTATGGAATCATAGAATCTTAAAGCTGGAAAGAACATTGTACATTATATAATTCAACCTTCTATCTCATTTTTAGGAATTTCTTGCCTCTATTAAGCTAAAATTGGTCTCCCTTTAACTTCTTCTGCAAGTTAAAATTATTTTCTTCGAACATTTTTTATAAACTCTTTGTCATCCTGATTATTCTTCCTTGAATTAATACACAGGCTAACTTGTCAGTGTACTATTTAAATGTAACAGGGACCCACATCAACTCACAATCCACCTATACCTATTAACATTCACACTCAGGCTCTGGGTCCATTAATTCTTCCCTACACATTCTTTTCTCATGCAGAGACTCAGAGTGGTCCCAACCAGATGTTTATGTCTCTCAGGACTTGTCCATTACACTTCCAAAAAAAGTTCCACGGACATTAGCACAGAATCCAAAATCTACAACCTCTCTAATCAGCCTCATAGCCAATTTACTCTGCTTCTGCCTGACAGTAGAAATGTCTCTTCATGTACCCAACATGAAAGTGACTCCACACATTCTGCTTTGACAACATTCCTCTCACTCCTTCTAAATGAAAAAATAGCCTATAAAGATCTTTATGTGGCTGTCTATTCTCCCTTGCCTTCTCTTAATGTGCATTCATCTCCAATGCTGTGCATTCATATACCTTTCTTCCTCATGCTAGTTCATCAGTATATAATAAGGATGATGACAATGATAATATAATAATGATTAATAGATTATTTCATTTAATCCTCACACACCCCTGGAAGGCAAATACTATTATTATTCCCAATTTGCAGATAAGGAAACAGATTACAAATTAGTTCCAATCTCTCTTACTGCTGTGCCTTGTTCTGTTTTACTTCTTCAGTAGTCACACTGCTCTGTCACAAATATACCAAGACTTTGCTTCATTGATTCAATAATGATACCAATCTCCATAACAAGCATACACAGGGACCAGATCTCACCGTCATAATTACCCCCATTGGGACAATATCTCATGCCAAGATATAATTTATGAGTGTACACAGCTATACAAATTCTGCATTTTCCCCACTCAACTATCTGCCTTCTCCAAGGTTTCTCTATCTTTATATTATGGTACACAGAATGGTGCTTCAGCCGTTATCTCGCCAAAAGACTATAGTAGAACTATCACATAATCATACACTGGTAAAGAGAAGTCAAAGAAACTGGTTCCAGTCCAAAATAACTGGCCACATACAATCCATATGGCCTTTGAGAATCAAATGAGATAATCTATATAATGTGCTTTTGTAAACTTTAAAGCATAAGAATATTGCTATTTATTATTATCATTGAATATTGAGAAACTAAAGTGAAGAAGGAAAGGTATAGGAGTGTACACCTTTAGAGGTAAATGTATTTTCAATGAGTATTAGGGAAAATGGGAATCAAGATGAGAATCTTCATAGATTGTTCTCCTCATTAAGAGGAAGTGAAAGAAATAATGTTCAAATAGAATATCAATCTACAAAATGGTTAATAATAGTCCCTAATTTCCAGAGTTGTTGTAGCAAATGAATAATATTTATGAAGTGCTTTGCCTGTGCCTGAAACTTAGTAAGAGCTACAAAAATGCCACTTCTTCTTGTTGTGATTATTATTATTTCAAATTGAACAGCTCTTTAAGAAACATTTGTTGCCCTCAGGATAAAAGTCATCTTAGGCTTTAAAAACAGATCAACTGCTTTTCTTTTTCTATTTCTTATTGCAAACATACTTTTAAAAATAATTTTTATTATTAGAATTTTTCATAACCCTTAATTATTCTCTATTGAATTTTATTGTGGACCTTTGTCCCTTCTTTTTTCTCTCTATCTTGGTTTGGTCATTCTTTTCTTATTTTATACATGTTCTTATAAAATATGGCCTCATCAGTGACCTCCTTGTGAAACTACATTGATCTCTTTTGATATCTAATTTCTTTTGGGGGGAGTGGTGTTAATATAACAATTTTCTGAATTCAATAACCCATCTCCTGTCTTTGCATGTTTGCACAAATCATCCTTCATGCCTGGAGTGCATCTCTGTTCATCTCTTAGACTCTTAATCTTCTTTTAAGGATCATTTCAGTCCCCATCTGATGTATCATTAATGTTGTCTTCCTTCCCATATTTCTTTGTATCTATTTATTTGTATACATGTTATAACCATTTTCCTCTTCCCCAATACCTTGTTCCTTTGGGGCAAGGACTATTTGTATCTTTTTCATAAAAAGAGAAATTTTTAAAACTGCTGGAGGTATTTTGGTCTTTGAACCAAGATTACTTAGCAAATCAATTCAATAATCCCAGAACTAAAATTGAGGAATCTCTCACTTTGCTACCCTGGACCACCCTCCTTTTCAAAGTATATTAATTCATTTAGCTTTTGAACATCTGAGAAGGAATATTCTTTCTGTGTATGGTTTTTCAATCAAAGAACAAGCTTTTAAATGCAATGATTCATGAAGATAAGATTAGATGATGTCATCTAAATTCTAGGGACTTTGAGAAAAGCAAAGACAGAACAAAATATCCAGCCAATTTTCAATTGGCTGTGATTTGGATGATGGCTGTGGACTAAGATTTACTCTCCACTACTGTCCATGCAGATCCTTGCCACCAACAACAAACTAAGCCAAAAGGATAACTACTGAGAAGTGAATACATGAATGTATCTGTACGTGCTTGTCCTACTCTATTCCCAAAACAAATGTAAATGATAGCTGAATTATCCATTGTTTTTAATTATCTATGCCTCTTTCCTCTCTATTCCAACAACTTCTTCTCAGCTGGCTTTGTATAGGGATAGCATTAGACAATGCCATTATTTTCCCTTCACAGTTTGCCTGATAGGGCTATAATGAGAATAGAACTCATGTGCTCATGCAAACAGATACAGTTTAAAGCAGTCACTAAAAAGAAAAAAAATTGCTTGGATATATGTCTGGTGATATAGAAGATATTTTTTGGCATTTTTCAG
This sequence comes from Sminthopsis crassicaudata, assembly GCF_048593235.1. Taxonomy (NCBI): domain Eukaryota; kingdom Metazoa; phylum Chordata; class Mammalia; order Dasyuromorphia; family Dasyuridae; genus Sminthopsis; species Sminthopsis crassicaudata. The sequence continues at coordinate 219,221,635 of NC_133619.1, read as the reverse complement.
TCCAGTGAGCAAATAAAATCCTAATAGTTTATGTATATGAGGATAAGCTTCTATGTTCACTGGTGATTTTTTTTGGCCATATTTAGATTTAAATGATTATTTAAATTTGGTTCTTAAAATGGGCATATGCCAAACCTTATATTTTCAAGTAAAATTCAGAATATATGAGAATAAGTAAAGAACCATTACATCACAGGGAAGTATAGGTTCTGTTCCAAATTAATCTGATAAAAAATGTTCTTTCCCTTCCAGTCTCCCAAGTCAGCATTTATTAGTGCTGCAAAAAAGGCAAGGTTGAAGTCCAATCCTGTTAAAGTGCGTTTCTCAGAGGAGGTCATCATCAATGGCCAGGTTTCGGTGAGTTTAAAATTCTCTTCTTTGTGAGGCAGAGATTTTTTAAGATCATGTGTATTCACTCAAATTTAATTTTTGTGATTGGAATAATCAATCACTTTCTGATTATGCATTTAGGTCTATTTTTAATTATAATTTCTTCTGGCCTATTTTTTTTAAGATTCTATACTAGATAACAAACTCCTTAAGAGTAGGGGATCATAGCTACTTCCTTCAATACTGACATAAAGCCTTATACGAATAAATTTTTGTTGAGGTCAGTAGTTACTAACTAGGCCAAATTCAATCAAAGTGATTGGGAATATTCTGTATCTGTTCCCACAGTATAAGATATAATCTGCAAATCACTAAATCAGAATTGTAATTAATTCTCAGAGTAATATCAAACATGTGCTCATGCACACACACGTATATCTTTCTTCACCTTTTTGACTGCTGAATTCCTATGCATCCTTTACATCCCAGCACTGATGTCATTTTACTTCCCCTGCTCCTCCATGCTTCATGTAATCCTTCATTGTATACATCCTTCAATGTATTTAGCATATAATATTTTATATGTGTTTCTTAAACCAATTGGCCAATAATAGGTATCAGCCCAAACCTCATTTGCTCATTATAAGGGTTTTGATGGCTCAGAGTGTGGTTAGCAATATTTTCTGTTTGGATCAGAGATTCTGAAAGTCTTCCCTTCCCAGACTTGATTCTTTTATATAGTAAATGAGACCATTTTTGCCTCAATTCTCACCTAGCCTTTAATTACTGAATGGACACCACCTCAGAGACAAACTGAGACCTGGAAAAGATAGCTTAAAAAGGCTATGATCTCTCACTGCATCCAGAGTCATTGCCATTTTCCTAACTTTTGTCTTGCCACTGGACTCAGGTGCCTTTGGAGGAGAGAATGAACTTGATAATTTTGCACAACTCTGTCTCCTTTAAATCCAAGTCACTTGCAAGTCAAGACATCAGCTTCCTAATGTCATTTGTTTTCTTTGAGTAAGAAGGATGAACAGCAAAAAAACGATGGGAAGCTGCATAAGGGAGGCAGTGCTGTATAGTGAATAGTGTGTTAAAGTATAGATTAGGAAGATTTAGGGTCAAATGCATGACCATCATCAAACCACTTTATCTTTCACTTTAGTCTTCTGGAAAATAGGGATAACAATAGTATAGCTTCTATTTCTTATAGTTGTCTTGAAGTTCAAAGTCTTGAAGTATATGTAAATTTTCAAATACTATTTATGTCAGTCATTATTATCATTTAAACTATTTAAACTATTTTATTATATATTTTTATTATAGCTTATATTTGTTGAATGAATTAATTAATGAATGTGATATTTCCTTTAATCTCCTATAAGAAAACATTACACAAGCCATTTTCAATTTTATTTTTAAATAACAATAAATATATTCAAATTTTTGTCTCTTTGAAGTTTATTTTGCTTGAAAAAAACCACACCAAAATTGTGATTATGCAAACTACTTTTCAAAATTTGCCCCCCCTTATTTTGTTTGCTTCAAGGAGGTCAATGAGTTCATTCATATGGATAATATTTCCACCATTATGGATCAATTCATTTCTTCATAATTTTGTAACTTGCTTTGGTCTTCAGATCATGAGTCATAAATTTAAATCTGGAAGGAATCTTAGAGATCATCTAAAAATTTGTATTACACCATATCTTTCTCTTTAGAATATATGCTCTTTGAAGTCAGTAGCAGTGTATTGACTTTTTTTTGCATCCTTATGATTTACCAATGTCTAGCACTTGCTAAACACTTAAATGCTTGTTGCTGATTTGCCCAATATCAAATATTTCAAATATTGCTTCTTTAAGGCAATATTTGAACCTAAGTTTTCTTGAATCCCAAGTCCAGGGCTCTCTCCCACATCAAAAACTTTTATCTTGGCTAACATCTTGGGAATAGTAAGTGATACTGTCAATATTTGAACTTAGTCATCTTTCTACCATTTCTCCATCACTGGATAGTCAACCTTTTGGTTTCAGAGTCAGAAACACTCATTTCTCTAAATTCAAATCTGACCTTAGGCACTTTATCAGCTGTGTGACCCTGCGGGAGTCACTTATAACCCTGTTTGTCTCAGTTTTCTCATATTATAAAATGAGTTGGAAAAGGAAATTACAAACAACTCCAGTCTCTTTGCCAAGACAACTAGAATCACGGAGAGTTGAACTTGATTGAAAAAAACAAAAACAAAAACAAAAACAAAACCCTGAACAAATTAGCTTTCTGAATTTGGCCTGACCAGCTTTTATATATGATTTGTTTGTTTATTTTCCCATGTGCAGATTTAGAGTCAGTCCAGGACCTTCCAGATATTATGCTCAGGGCTACCTCTATTACATACCAGGAGGCATCACTGGCAGTTGTGGAAGATTTTTTCCTTATTGGTTTAAAATATCCATTATTGTAGTTTGTGAAAAATTGAAGCAGGCAAACTATTTTTGCTGCCATCCACCTCAAGTTAGCCTCTTAATCTCAGCTTGTCCCCTCACCTATTGTGCCTCTTGCTCTTACACTTGGGGGAGAGAGGAGGAGAGGAGGAGTATCAATTCATTTGCCAAATACCCTAGTCCAGGGAGTTTTAAGCTTCTTTGTGTCATGAAAAAGCTCTTGGTAATCTAGTGAAGACTATGGGCCTCTTCCCAAAATAATGTTTTTAAGTGGAGAAATTAAAATTCAGAGGACTAAAAAAAAAAAAACTTTTATGTTGAAATAATTCAGATGTTTTCAATTTTTAAAAAATCAAATTGATGATCCCCAAGTTATGACCCCCTAAATTAATGTATGCTAATAGACCTCCCAGGTTATATAGAAGCATTTAACTCCATTTCAGAAAAAAATATCCATCCTAGCTCCAACCTTCCTCCAGGCTTCAGTCCTTAGATAAAACAGAAGCAGATCTGTTGCTTTGCCCAAGACAGCCGGATGATCAACAAACAAATACCTTGTGCATCTATACAGAGGAAATTATTCCAGAAGCAGCTTTGACAGGCAGTTCTAGGAAAAAACAAGGCTTAAAGGAGATGGTTCTTTCCCTGAGACCCAGGGCCAGCTTCTGATTGCCTAGAGCAATCCTTAAGTAGCTTCCTTCTTATAACTGGAATTAATGTCATGAGACACAGGTTGGTGGGTTCACCCACATCTACGCCTTTGTCACCCCTTTTCATCTCTATGATCCAACCTCCTTCTTCTACTCAAATATAAACTGGTTCGCCCAAATTCATTAGACTTGGCTCCAAGCCCATAAAATCCAGTCAGTATTCAGTCCATCACATTTGTAAATGAAGAACACAGTTCAATATAGTGATTCACTGAGTTCTTTCAAGTGTAGCTTATTTATATTTTGTCCTTTTCCACTCCCCCCAGATGTCAATATTTCCATTCAAAGAGAGAAAATTTAAAAGGGTACATTTCTGTAGTTCACTACTTGGCATATATCACGTCCTGATGTCATTTTCTATTACTTCTAAACATGAAATGGTGATTGGGGACGTCGGAGGATTCTAGATGTAGGTCTGGCAATCTAACTCTTCTACTTTACAGCAGAAGAAGTTGAGATAGAGCTAAGATTTGAAAGCAGAGCCTCTGAATGCAAATTCATCACTCTTCACTGTACCATGTTGCTACTTCCATATATTTGGCAGCTAGAACACATAATGGATGGAACGCTGGACTTGGAATCAGAAAGATCTGTGTATAAACCCAACTTCAAACACTTATTAGCCTTAAAACCCTGGGCAAATTACTTTATCTCTATCATTTCGGTTCCCTCATCTCTAAATTGGGGGTAAATTATAGCCCCTCCTTGACAGTTGTGAGGATAAAATATAATAATATTTGTAAAATGCTTTGTAAACCTTAAAGCTCAATATAAATGTTATAATGTTATAATCCATTACTATGTTAGAAGCTTTCTCTTCCTATGGTATATTAAAAAAAATATCCTGTATGGGTTTGGTTTTTTTAATGAAGAAAAAATGAAACATAATATTTACTGGACTTTAGTTTGTCAAAAAATAATCTCAATTGCTAAGCAATGTTAAGTTAAATGTTAATGTTTGATGTAAATATTGTCACTTAAAATCAAAGAAATTATAGTAATACAATTTAGACTTTGTAATAATGTATCCAGACCCCAAAACAGATTATATAATTGTTTTTGTGTGTGACAGACTGGTCATTTATGATTTGGGACCAGAATTTCTGTGAAAACCAAACCTTTATCTTAACTTTGATCATACTGGTAGGTTGCAGGATTCTTAAGCCTTTAAATCTGGTTCTTCTGGTAGGTTCTAAGACCTCCATCTCCTATTACAAGCAATTCTTTGTGGTGTTAAGGAAGTAATCTCAAACAGTAGGCTCAGAAATATAGCCTTCTCAGAGTCTGAGACATAAAATCATTACAGACTGATTACTTGATGTTTGAAGTACCCAGACTTCAGCTATAGACAGGCAAGATTCTATAAGAGAAAAATGTGTGGGATACCCTCTCTTAAGAGTTTTTCTACCTAGAATGGGAACTATCCCAGTTGAGCCCATTGAAAGGAAAACCCTTATAACCAAGACTATTGTAGTAGCACTTCTCTCTCTCCCTTAACACTCACTTACTCCCTGTTCACAAAATTATCAGGGTTTATCTAAGGAACACCAACAATCATTATGTTGCTCTTCTCTAGTTAAATATATGATATATTGCTTAAATGTCAGCTCAGAGGTCTCTGAGTCATTCAAGAGTCACATCTCCACAGCATGCAAAGGTACAGGAACACTAATCCAAGCTTGTGTAGAAGTGGTTAAGGTAGATCAGTTATAATCCTAGCCTGGAAAGAATAATGATGTATTATCCTACAATGGCATCTGTATCAGTTTGCTTCCCACTCACTATAGTTCAGCTGCACTGCCTTTCCTGCTGAGCTAACAGCAGGGATGACCAGAATACAATAGATTATAGTTTGGGCTTTGTCAAACGACTGCCCATAGGAAAATTAGGGGGTTTTATTCATTGTACTACTTTTACTACAGAACAACTGTTTAATTACTCAGAATGGAAAGATACTAATTTGGCTGACTTGCTTCTTTCCACAGGAAACAGTAAAGGACAATTCGCTTCTCTTCATGCCAAATGTTTTGAAGGTCTACTTGGAAAATGGACAAACCAAGTCATTCCGTTTTGACTGCAGTACTTCAATAAAGGTAAGCCCACACTTTCCACAATCTTCTGAGGCACACTATATAACTTCAACAATAACTCCTTTGAGACACCTCACCTTTGTCTGTTCTTAATTGATTGCCTTCATATAAAATGTAAGTGCTTAAAAATTGATGAGGTTCTGCTCTGTTTTTATGCCTTAAAAATGCTTTGGTGAAGCAAAAACAGGGGCAGTAATCTTCATATGATTTGAGATTAATTAAAATTGCCTACATGTCACTAAGATAACTTGGTCTACTGCCAAACAACAGCATTATTTGTCAGCAAAATCAGAAGCCAAGAAGATTAAGATGTTGCCAACTAATTGAATATCAACTACTTTGTCAACCAGCAAAATAGAAATGTGGGATGATCTGATGATAGATTTCTTCTTCTGTCCACATGGTTCAGTTTTCATTTCTTAAAACTTATTTCATGGAAATAATAGATAAGTCCAGAATGAAGTTAAGTGTGCTAAGGAATAAAAGTAAATTTAAATAACATATTTGTAAGAGTCAATGTGGAAGGGCAGCTAGGTGGTACAATGGATGGAGCACCAACCCTAGAGTCAGAAAAACCTCAGACACTTAACACTTCCTAGCTGTGTGACCTTGAGCAAGTCACTTAACCCCAATTTCCTAACCCCACATTTTATAGAGAAGGAAACTGAGGTCAATGGAGTTTGAGTAATTTGTCCAAGATCACACAATAAGTCTCAGAAGTGAGATTGTAATTTGCCAGCCAAGAGAACTGAAGTTGAAAGAGCTCCAAATTCAAAGAGCTCATAGGTAGCAATACTGGAACTAGCTCTTGGATCTACTGACATCTGGTCCATGCTCCATCCCACCCCTAAAGGAAGTTTTAAAAATAATGTATTATGCCAAAGTTACTGACAACTTTCAGACTATTCGTAGTGTGGCTAAGGAAATAATGCTTTCTTATTTGGATTCAGAAGAAATACATATGACTTCATGTTCTTTTTTTTTTTAATTGAACAAAAACGTTTTTGGATTTTGATTACTCCCTAATGCTCCATCAGCTAAGAACAAGTCTTCATCAGGAACCATAAAAAGTATTTCAGGGTAATAAAAGGTACCTGATGATAACTGAAAGCATAAGGATGAAAGGAACCTGCATTTATTTTTTTTAATTCTATAAAGGGATCAGGTTGCCCCTCCCCACACTACCAAGATGCAACACACACACACACACACACACACACACACACACACACACACTTCTATTTATGTTTTGTGCAAATAACTCACTTGAAATACAACATAAGTTGTTGAGTTAATATTTGTGGATGTGACATAAGGAAACATTTTATAAAAACCACTATCTACATTTGCATTGTCTATTATCTCTCTGTTTGCAAATGGCTTACTTTAAATTGCTGTTAAGCATCTGGTAATTTAGCAGGTATTAGAGCTGACAGGGAGAAGATTGATGTCAATAGTTTTAACTTCCTCTTGAATCATTTCAAAAGAAACATTTACATCCTTTATGGAAGATTATTAATTTGTAACAGGTTCCAAATGAAGAGTCCATTATTCTTCTTGCCCATCTCCTACCATAGGATGGAGAGGAGGGGATTAAAAGTTAAATCCTGAGAAATGCTTTGAGAATGATGAATTTGTTTTTCACCAGGCTATAAATGCTTTTATACACATTTGCTATTGTTCTTTTCATCAAATCTAACCAGTCAATTCACTTTTTTCAGGTACTTCAATAGACTAAGCAGTAAGCTCCATTGTAATACCAGAGAAACTGAGGCAATTCAGAGCTTGATTTTTAATATTTTAACATGGAGAGTTTAGGCTAGCTGATCTGATGAGACATGTCCAAATCATTCCGACCCCGAGGAACTGAGGCAGGGAACTTATATAGGGTTTTAGCTAATTAGAGTTTGCAAACAGAATACATAAACTGAGTATACAATCTCATAGGGGAAACAAAGACAGATAAGGGAGGCAAGGACACTGGTGGGCAGACAAGTCATAATTCCAGGAAAGGATCATAACTTAATCTTGATAGAATAGGGATTAAAATAAGAAGGTCAAGGGCAAGAAAGGCAAAGAGCAATACTCAAATGGAGAGGGAATTATTGTAGCAAGAATCAAGAAAATGCATCTGGATTTTATGACATAATGATATGTAAATGTGATTGGAACTCCAAGGTTTTTCCTGACTCACTTCTCCCAATCTATTGGCAAGGAAAAACGGGTGGCCATAGTAATTTTTTTTTTTTATTCAGATTATAACACCATGAGAAAAGAAGTAGGTCTTTAGCTAAAATTTGTATCTTGTTCCTTGCCCCATGCCTGGTATGCCAACACAGTGGTCTTCCCACAGTAAATTCTTAATAAAGATTTGCTGAAATGAATTTAGTTGAATTAATCAAGATGGAGAGAAAGGCTTCAATGATTTTCTAATATAAATAAATATAAACTTAAAAGATGCTTTCAATGTGAATTATCTTCTATCTTATTTATTAGAAATCCAAATCACTTCAAATTATAAATAATTCAGGCAATGTTGATTTCCTTGAATGTTGCTGATGATTGTGAGAAGGCTGGGTACATGGCAAATACTCTTTTAAAAAAAGGGGGGGGCAGGGGATGAATTGGGTTTTTCTCTAAAATAAGTTATAGTATTTATTTTTAAATTTCAATTTAACAGTATCCTGGCACACAGTAGGATAGGTGTAAATAGAAATAGTGTAGCTTTATCATTTGTCTTACACTTTATAATGAAACTTTCCCAAGATTCTTTACTCCAGACTCACAATAGGGAATAAGCTATTGCTGTTAATTTGCTATTATCATCCTTGGTGAAACAGGATGATACCCTATAATGTGTACTTTGACACACACAACAACTAGAAAAACCCAATTTAATTTTTCCCACTGTGAACTTTGAGTTCAATTTAGAAATAGAACACAGTCAGGAAGGATGGCACATACCTGTAATCCCTGCTCCTGGGGAAGGCAAAGGCTGGTGAATGACTTGAACCAAAGAGTTCTGAGCTATAGTTGGCTTAATCAATCAGTTCTCCAAATTAAGTTTGACATCAATATGATGATCCCTCTGAGGAGACAAAGTGGGGGTGAATCTGCCCAAGTTTAAAAATGGAGCAAATCAAAGCCAGCTATACCTTTAAGCAGATCTGTTTTGTGAATGACCTTTATACACCTAGCCCAAGCAAGATCTGTAGACTCATTAAAAAAAAAAAAAAAAGAATTGACACATATCTTGAACACAGGAGACAATAACTGTTTAATTAAACTGAAAGAATCTTATTAGACCCATTCTAAGCAAAGGAATTAATAAGAGTTATTTGGGACTCCATATTTTAAAGGGGTATGAAGAAACTGGAGAGGATCAATAAGAGAGTAACCAAAAAAGCAAGGACTAGACAGTGAAGCCTCTGATGAAATGTTAAATATCTGAGGAGGATTTATTTTGAAGAAGAGAAGATTAAGAGGGTAACACAATAGTTTTCAAATACATTAAAAAGTAAAGAAGGAAGACTTGTCATAAATTCCTATAATAAAAGAATATGAAAAAAAGTACTCCCTATCAGGAAGTATTGTTAGACCCTAGAATCCATGTGTGTTTATCGAATCCCTTTCAGGGGAGATTTTTAAGAATAGCAAAGCCTGTTTCAAGGCTGGTTTAAGTGTATTCCTCCCTGGTATGGACTAGAAAATCTGTTATAATCCTTTCTAGTAAGGTGGTTCATGTCAGTAATACACAGTTCCGCATCTATATAGATTTGTCTAGTAACCTCACTAGTCCTCATTAATGGGGAAAAAAACTTATGGGATATGGGGCGCAAGGAGGGAGAGGGGGTGTGTCTCTTGTTTCCATCACTCTATCTCTTAAGATTCAGAAATATCTATTAGGTCTGTATCCCAAAGATTTTTATTTTATTTTTAAAAGGGGAAAGGACTTGACTCTTTTTAATAGCAAAGTGATTCAGGCCAATTCCAATGGACTTGTGATGGAGAGAGCCATCTGCACCCAGAGAAAGGACTATGGGGACCGAGTGTGGATCACAACATAGTATTTTCATTTTTTTATTGTTGTTGTTTGCTTGTTTTTTGTTTTCTTTTTCATTTTTTCTTTTTTGTTCTGATTTTTCTTGCACAGCAAGATAAATGTGGAAATATGTATAGAATAATTGCACATAGTTAACATGTATTGGATTATTCTGTCTAAGGGGGGAAAGTGAGAGAAAGGGAGAAAAAAAATTGAAACAGAAGGTTTTTCAAGGATGAATGTTGAAAACTATCTATGCATGTATTTTGGAAATAAAAAAATTTTTTTAAAGGTGGGAACCCACCTTTGGACCCATAGGTACAAAATTATTTATAGCAGCTTTTTTGTGGTGGCAAAGAATTGGAAATTGAGGGAATGCCCATCAATTGGGGAATGACTAAACAAATATATGAATGTAATGGAATACTGTTATGCTTTTAAAAATGAGGAGCAGGCCAATTTCAGAAAGAAAAAAAAATCTGGAAAGACTAATACAACTGTTGCAAAGTAAAATGAGCAGAACCAAGAAAACATTGTACACAGGATTAGCTACATTGTGGGATTAACTCTGAATGACTCAGCTCTTCTCAGCAATATATGATCCAAGACAATTCCAAAAGACTCATAATGGAAAATACTATCCACATCCAGAGAAAAAACTGATGGAGTTTGAATGCAAATTGAAGCATATTATTTTAACTTTTAAATTTTTTTCATAGTTTTCTCCTTTTGTTCTGTTTCTTTTTTCACAAAGTGACTAATATGGTTTTGCATGATTGTACATATATAGCTTATAGTTGCTATCTTGGAAAGTAGGAAAGGATGGGAAGGAGGGAGATAAATTTGGAATTCAAATTCTTATAAAGAAATGAATGTTAGAAATTGATTTTACATGTTAATTGGAAAAAGTAAAATTACCATTTAATTTTTTTAATTCTAAAATTTTTAAAAAAGGCTCAGAAATATTGCCAGCACCAACTCTCAGATTCCTCTAAATAGAACTTAAAAATCTATAGCCTAAATTAGAACAAATTTTAGGTCACACTAGACTCATTAAAAGTGTTGCAGCAATTCTGATCACCTTTTATAATTGTTTTCTTAATAAGGATGTCATCTTAACTCTTCAAGAAAAACTTTCCATCAAGTGTATTGAACACTTTTCCCTGATGCTGGAGCAGAGGACGGAAGGAGCTGTAACCAGACTTCTCTTGCTACACGAACAGGAGACTCTTACTCAGGTCTGTGAAATAATACACTCAAGTAATCATTAGTCATTAGTGATATATAAAGGGATTGGCCAGTTTTCTATTATCTATCTCTTAGATGATTTAAATTAATTAACTATTCTACACACTGAAAGAAACACCAATTATAATGGTCTCCAAAAGTGATTATCCACTTCAGGATATTTCCTTTTTAGTCAATTTTTCATAGGTTGTCCATTTGTCTAATATATAACTGTTTTTGAAGGTTTCTGTGGCTATTTATTGGCGATGTGTCTCTATTTATAATGCTGTGTTTATCTTGCTTGGGAAAATTGTTCTTTTGGTGTGTTTAAAAAAAGAAAAAAAAGAGGTTTCTGATATTTTTTTAAATGAGGCTGTGATTGTGTCAAATGGTGTTCCATTCTATGAAGCAACCTAAGAATATTTTTGAAAACCTGAAATTCCTGCCTCAATTCTGCCCACTCTGCATATGTGAGGCTGCCATGAGCCCCAGCTTGCTTATTGCCAACATGTCATCACCATCTGTTTGCTGATAAGACAAATAGTCCTGTTACCTGCTCCATTCGACCAGAAAACTCTGTATCCACAATTATTTTAGTGAGGACAACTGGGATGGCTCCAATGATGATTTTGACTCAGGATGGAAGGTGAAAGGTTGAAGGAATTATTGCCTACTCTTGGACATAAGATCAAGTTGGGCAGCCCAGAGTTGGAAGAATAACCAGATAGAAATGACAAAAAAGGAGGCCTCTCTCCATATTGCTTAGGCATTTTGGATATCAAATAACTATAATCTGGCATTTATCTAGCTCCCCCATATCAGTCCCTCTACAGATCTCTGCTTCATTAGAATAGGCCAAACATACTGTGATGGACTTTATGCATTGCTATTTAGATTGATCTTCATGCTTATAGGTTTTCCACATTTATATGCTATTCTTGACACCTGCATGTAGAGATAGATGTACCCCCAAATACATTCAATTCCTCTCACAGTTCTTTTATCCTTGGAAACAAATGCATCTCTTTATGCTTCAGCAGTAATGAATAACCAATGATTTACTAAATCCCCCATGTGAAATGTCAGCTGCTACAATATGAGGCTAATAAAACCAGCACTGTGTTTAATATAAACCTGTCTCTCAATCACTTGATGTCTCTAGTCAATACCTTTAGAACAAGTTAGCCTATAACTTATAAAGGAAATCTTTATGCTCATTTGGATAAGCAAAGGAGTTTGTAAAATCATTTCTAAAACTGGATGATGTTTTTTATTGCAACAGCTTGTGTTCAGTGTTTATATCTTAGTATCTGAAATGATAGAATGAAAAAAAAAAAATCACTAATCTTTTCCTGCCTAAAAAAAACCTTTGGGATCCAGAGCCATGATGAATTCCTATTTCAAGGCATATTTCCTCTGATAGTATTTTTGTAACATAATGATCACAAATAAAATATTTATATGCTTTGAAATGAATGCATATGAAAAATCATATTCAAAATATTTTGCAACATGACAATATGGGGAGAAATATATTTAAGAAACTATAGACCTTAAATTGTATCATAGAAAGAAACTTAGAGATCATTAAGCTTAACTCCCTCATTCTACAGATAAGAAAACTCAACAGGGTGAAATGATTTGTCTACATAACAAGGAAGATGGCCAGGATTGAACTTAGATGTTGTGATTTAAAATCTAGGCTCCTTTCTACTGAGCCACATGTAATACAAAGTAACACAAAATCTTTTCCAAACATTTGAGTTTGATGAAAACATCCAATGGGATTCCTAAGCAAATGTGTTTAATACCCATCTGATTTAATATCAATCCGACATTTAGACAATTAAAATAGTTTAATATTTGTTTGTAACTTATGAAGTGTGTTGTATGGTAAACAAAGTATTTACTGAGATTTTCGGTGGAAAAGTGCTTTTAGGCAGACACTAGTCTTCTTGCTATTACTTTCTTCTAGTGAATTCAAAGCAATGGCCAAATCAAATTAAGTTCTAAAAAAAAATCTAACCCTTATCACTTCTGCAAAGTGAAGTGGGGGAGCAGATAGAGAAAGAAGCCATTGTTATGACTACAATTTCTCTTTTCAACAGTTTATTCTGTGGCAGTGATTTGAATGGTGCCTTAAGGAGATTTTCATTAGTCAGTTCTTTTTCATCTGCCATTCCTAAAAAAAGAAACAAGAAGGGTCACTATGAGACTAGCAGCAATTTCAAAGATGAAATATCTTAGTTGCAAAAATGATTGGCCATAGGGCATTCAAGTCAGTGGTGGAACTGGCTTATTCTTGGCAAGACAAAAGCATATAATTTATGATTTTACCATCACAAAAAGTTCAGAAGTGAATATGGACTTTATCAGCTCAAGAAGTGGTAGAAAATGAAAAGAAAAAAAAAGTAGGGAGAGTCAAGATTTCAGATCATTTCATGGGTGATAATTTTAACTGGTAATAGGGAGAATCTAGGGATGCTATGGATACATTCCTAACCTTTTCAGGTCAGTGTTACAAAGGGAAAATAGAACTTCTGAAAAAAATAATACTATGGTCAAAAGATGGAATAAAGGATGGATGTATCATTGTTTTGACCCAGCATTGAATTCCTTATTATATATTACAACCCCCCTAGTTTACTCTTCTATTTAAGATAGGTGCTTCCCAATACAATTTATAATATGGCTTTGAAAAATATATAAATATTCTACTGTGGACCACTTAGAGCCTCCACCATCTCAGCTAAGTGGATGTCAGAGTATCAAGTAAAAGAAACAAAGAATTGAGAAAAATGGATTTAAAGGTGGAAAAAAAGCAAGATAAAGGAGATAATTATGAGTTGTTTAAGTTCATAAATTTTTAAAAAATAAAAAATTCATTATAAAAATTTTGCAGATTTAGAAATATTTGCCAGTATAGGAATTGGGAAAAATGAACCAGATCATTCTGTAATTTGTTTTTAATTTAAATTTTGTTTTGTCTTGTTTCATTAGGGTCTTAGGTTTGTTGTTCACTAAGAATGAGCTGATTAGAAAAATGCTTTTCTTTTAGTTGACTTTCAATATCTTTTAAACAATTTGGAAAGTTAAACTTGTCATTCAGATGGCCTCAAGTCATGGAACTTGTAACTAATTGAATGTATGAACTGACATAAGTACCAAATGCTTTAGCAAGCCTAGTTTCCTTTGAGATATCTGTCCATGGCCTTAAATTGGATTCCAATAGATAGTGGATATGGAGGAACACACTTGAATCTCTGTTTACACTAAGAGGTACATAACTCAGAAAGAAAACTCAATTGTAATGTGAATACTTAAGGGAAAACAAGAGAATGGGTTTCAAGGTGTGAGTAAATAAATTTTATATATAATAAATAAATTTAAAATATTTACTGCTTTATTCATTGTTTTAGTGTCCTTTCTTGATGACCTTTTTGATTAGAGCATTGAAAGATTTTTGTGTTATTGATTCAATGTCTTAGGTGACACAGAGACCCAGCTCCCATAAGATGAGATGTCTTTTCCGAATTAGCTTTGTCCCAAAAGATCCCATTGACCTTTTGAGAAGAGATCCAGTTGCTTTCGAGTATCTATATGTACAGGTATGGGAAAAAAATGACCAATTTGTTATTCTAATGCTATGCATATATCTCTTTTATGTTCTTACTTGAAGAACTCTCCCCTCTTCTTAACATATGCAATCCCAAATATGCTGTTTGATAAATTCAGTAAATGTTTGCTAAACTTCTAATTTAGGTCAGGCACTATGCTAAGTGCCAGAGATAAAATTAAGAAAATGAAGACATGTCCTCAACTCAAAGAGCTTACGATCAAATGGGAGAAAAGAATGTACAAAAGGAAGCTTGAAGGGGAATTGACTCACCAATGGACATAGAGGGCATCTTGTCCTGTGGGATTCAAACTAAGCAGAGCTGAACTCAAAAAGTGGAGAACTAACTGAAAAGATCAGGCTTTGCTCTTTATAAATAAAAGTTTTGAATGCTCTACCCTTTTAACCCTTCCATCAGAGAAAAGAGAAAGCTGAGGGAGGTAGAAAGATGTTGAGATTTCAAATGATCAGCTAATCCTGGGAGGAGAAATCTTGTTTATTGAAAATTCCAGATGGTAAATGGAAAGTGTTTTGATAATTTCCTACAATAGTGTTATCTTGTTCAAATACAGAAGCCACTAAATCATACATAAGGATCCTTATAATTGCACATTGACTTTGAAAACCACATATTAACGTCATCTGTGTTTTATTATATTTTGAACATATTTTATTAAACATTTCCCAGTTTCATTTTAATCTGGTTTGGGCATACTTGGGATGTTGTAGCCCAGCCCGTGGAACATGTGTTTGTCATTTTTGGAGTATAGTATTCATTCAGGAATAATTATAAGATCATAGAAATGAAATCCAGAATGAAATGTAAAATTTATCTATTCCTTTGCAGATCAAGAAATTGATGTCCAGGGAACTTTAATGACTTGACCAAAGTGACAGAACTAGGATGTAAATCCAGGTTCTCTGAGTCCCAAATCCAATATTCTTTTCCCTCTGCCATGGGATGCCAGTTATTGAAAGCAACAGCTTTCCTGTAGCTAGGGCATCTCTAGCCTTCAATATATCTAAAGAAACAATATCCAGAAAACATTCTGGATCATAATATTTCACCTTGAAGAAAGAATAACTTCAAGAAAGTCATGCTGAGAGATATATTGTTCACTCCATGAAGTATCATGTTGCAGAAAAACAATAGCAGAAGCAACCACACATACACACACACACACACACACACACACACACACACACACACACACATATTAATTAATTAATCAATGCAGTTTCTGTCCTTGGCTCTTTAGCTAATTCTTGGTTGCTTCTGAAATGTTCTCATTAACAATTTCACCGGAATACCTCTAGAATTTCTGGATCTAGAAAAATGATTTTGTTCTAGAAATTGTATATTGATTCTTCAACGTCGAGCTCTTGAATCAGGATTCTGCTATGGTGCAGTTTATTCACTACCTGTGTACTTATAGACAAGTCACTGCCATCTGTGAGTCTCTCAGTTCCCTTTCTGTAAATGAGGGGGCTACTTCAGTTGATTCTAAGTTTTCTTCCAATTATAAAATGCTATGATCTATGATAAAGGGCAGCTAGGTTTTGCAGTCAGTTTTCTCATCTGTAAAATAAGCTGGAAAAGGAAATGTCAAACCATTCCAGTATCTTTGCTAAGAAACCCCCAAATAGGGTCATAGAGTTTGACATCATTAAACAACAACAGCAAGATCCATGATATAATAATAGTGAAAGTTTTACACCTGTTGAAAAAAGAAAGCAGTGGCCTTGGGAATAAAGGGATTTTTTGTTTGGTTGTTTGGTTTTTTGTTTTATTTTGTTTTGTTTTGTTTTTTTGTGGGGGATTAATCACTTCACCTGGTGCAGCTAGCTGGCTCATAAATAGAATAAGAAAATCTGAGTTCAAATTTAGCCTCAGACTAGTTTTGTGACTCTAAGCAGTCATTTAATCTCTATTATCTATGAGAGAAGGAAATAGCAAACAACTTCATTATCTTTTCCAAGAAAACCCCAAATGGAGTCACAGAGTCTGACACAACTAAATGGATTGTACAACAACACTAAATGACCTCATCTAAGGGAAGATATATATAGATATATACATATATACATATAGAGAGAGAGAGAGACCATTCATAAAGTTTCTTTCTTCAGAAAAGAATTTACATTCTTCTGCACTCACTGCACATAATGATATATATTTTATAAAGTTTTATCCAGTTATACATTAGCATTAGCAGTTACACATTAGTATTACAGACATATCCCCTATGACTGAAACATTTCCTTTTCTGGTCCTAGTTAAAATCCCACTCTCTACAAGTTTTTCCCAATCCCACTTAATTAAAATACCTTCCTTCTGAAACTATCTCATTTTATCCCATATATCAGGACTGCTTAAACTTTTTCTATTTGTGAGGCCTTTTCACTCAAGAAATTTTTACTCAACCCCAGGTATGTAGGTATATAAAATAGGTATACAAATCAAATATTTACTAATAATAAATCATAATTTCATGATTTCCACATTCAATTACATGACTCCATATGCGTTGCAACCCACAGTTTAAGATACTTTGCCTTATATATCTCTTTTGTGCATAGTGCTTTGCATGTTTTTTCCCACACCTCCAGACCTACAGTGGGACTACCTTGAAAGCTGTATTTCTTCTTTGACTTAAAAAAAATTAATTCAATAGTATTTTATTTTTGATTATTTGTAAGATAATTTTCAACATTTATTTTTGTAAAAGTTTGAGTTCCAAATTTTTTCTCCTTCTCTCTTTTATCTTCTCCATTACCAAGACAGAAAACAATATGATATAGTACAATCATTTTAAACATATTTCCATATTAGTCATTTTGTGAAAGAAAAATCAGAACAAAAAGGAAAAACCACAAGAAAGAAAAAGCAAGTAAAACATCCCCCCAAAAGGTGAAAAAAGTATGCTTCATTCTCCAGAATTACCTCTCTTGGATACAGGTGGCATTTTGATGGTTTTGATATCGCTAATGCTTAGCATAATGCTTGGCACATAGTAGGTGCTTAATAAATGCTAACAAATTGATTAAGTAGCACCCTATCTCCCTGGTAATTTCACGTTTGAGGTCTTCAAATATTCATTATAACTGCCAACCTGAGAGTAATCAGAAAAACCTGTGGGTGAAAACTGGTGTTGGAAATAGTAAAAGTTGAGGACTATAGAAGCTATAAAGTCATCTACCTAAAGAAAGGAAGTCTGTCATTGGTTGCTGATGGTTTTAACCAACAATTCCTCACCTATCAAAAAGGAGGAAAAGATAGGAAAAAAAGGAGAGGATAAAAAAAAGTGAAAGGACAAACTAAGTCTCCTTCTTTCAATAAACCATGCAAAGCAACACTTTATATATGATGCTGAAGGAGAAATTTATTTAATATTTGATGTAATAAATTATAATTAAATAATATAATAAATTATTTAATGTTTAATATTAAGGCTCCTGAGTTATCAAGAAAAGGTTATAGTCAGTGTTTTCAATCTATTTATACAGGCAAGCCTTAATATTATAAGATTTCCATTTTTTAAAAAATTGAGTTCAAACAAAGTTTGGGGCTGGTGAAAAGTCAAATTCTGAACGTTTTAGTGTCTTCCTTTGTCCAGAATGGACAAGGATATGCCAGATAACCAGGAATTCTTCACTGGTTATGCTAGATAACCAGGAATCACTTTATAATAAATTCAAACAGAATATTGTTCTCTGCTGAGAATGCTATTTTATTAGAATTTACCCATACTAACACATAGACCAGTGTAGACATTGTCATGTTTCCATCTCTATAGTTATAATATTCTAGCTTAAGTCACCAGCCATTACTTCAAGAACACAGAAGTGAAGTGTAAAACAAGAAAAAAGTCTAATTTGACAGTAAAATGGCTATCAAGCCTGAAAGCAAAAAGACTTTGACAATTTAAATCCAGTCTCAGACACTTACTAGCTGAGTTACCCTGAGAAAGTCATTTAACTCTTTGTTCCTCAGTCTCCTTATTTGTAAAATATTCTTGAGAAGGAAATGGCAAACCATTCCAGTATCTTTGCAAAGAAAACACCAATGTCACAAAGCATCAGACATGACTTAAATACCTGAAGAACTGTACATGTGTCTGTGTGATATGTGTGTGAGAGAGACAGACACACAGACAGAACCATCAATAGCCAATGAATGACTTCATAGTTTCCTTAGTCCTGACTCATCAGGTGTTCTCTTTTATTTCCAACATTACTTCTCACTCATAGACTTTTCTGGTTATTTTCAACTTGAAAATAAGTTGTTATTGGTGTGCATTAGACAGATGTTGAACTTCTATAATCATATATGCTTGCCTATGTCTAATCTTATAAGCAGGGATAGCTATGGATGTAAAGAGTCAGAGGCAAGGAATTCTACTTCTTCCTCTCTTGATATTGGTAAAAGGATGACCTTCAATATATGTATGTATATTTATATTTCATATATAGTATATAATTTTTATTTATTTACATATTTAGAATTGTGATATGTGTTTTAGGTTTATTATATATATATTTGTTTTATGTATTTATTATTATTGGATGTTATATAATATATATGACATCCATATATCACTATCAAGAAATGAAGAAGTAGTATTCCTTTATCTACAGCTCTTCACACCAAAGGCTTCCCTTGCTTTTATATGATTAGATATAAGTATGCATATATAATGACAGAATTTCATCATCTATCTAATGTGCAACAATGACAGCTTATTTTCAATCCAGCAATTTATTTATTTAACTGATGGTTGGGGTTCTTCTCAGAAGCTCCAAATGCATTAGAAATTCATCCAGGAAACAAAGAGGTAAATACAAGAATAATGCATAATTTTGCCAGAAAAAGAAAGAGGTAGAACTATTTAAAGTACCAGAACCCTTAATAAGGACACTAGCCACTAGTTAAATAAACAAACTTACGTTAAAAGATAGAGGTGTCAGAATAAATATTGTCAGCTAATGGTAGTTCAAAGAATTTTACATAAATTTACAGTAAAAGCTAATTAATTCAGACTGCACTCATTCATAGGCATAGTAATATGGACAAAGGCTAGACTGAAATTGACCCTTGTGCTCTCTGTGAAGAAAGGGATTGATCACTAAGCAAATTAACAGGAATGTTCAAGGGAACAAAATGTTTTCAAGCATTTTAAATATACTTATTTGCATATTAACAATTAACATGCTATTATAAATTACATTTATCTCTCCATTACATCAGGGAGATCCTCTAGTTGGCAAATGGTTTTGTTAGGCATTAGATTTTTTTTTTCTTTTAAATAAATGTTTGCTTCCCCTCCCTCCTCTTTAAACTTCCTATTATACAAGTCTCTGGGAAAAGACGACTCTCTTGTCCAACACTCTCCAGATGAAACCATTTCCTATTAAAAAAAGAAAAGAAAAGAAAACCTGATACAAAGATATTACCCAAAATGCATATCAAATTTTTCCACTTTCCCAATCAATTTTTGTTTTGGAGCATATCTAAAATTTATAAAAAATATATTTTCAAATACTCTATAATATAGACATTTTACTTAGATTATTTTCCCAGTGAATTAGTTATATGATATATGAGATTCATTGACAAATAATGTGAATGACTACCAGCTCCTTCAAAAAAAAAAATGGACCTTAAAGGGATAGTGAAAAGAAATATAAATAGACTTAGCCCCAAATCTGAAAGAGTGTTCAGTGTTACAGAAGCAGTCCTTGGGGTCAAAGGGAAGGGAGAAGCAAGAAAGGAGATGTTTCCTTTACCATTCCTGAAATTTAAAGTGCTTCCACCTGGATTCCAAAAAATAATGGTCCCCAGCATGGCTATTCTAGGATGTTAAAAAACAAATTTTGTAGTGATATCAGTAGTAGGTCAGAGAAAGAGAACATATAACTACTTTTTTCTGTAGTGACAAAGAATTATCACTGATAGGATAGGATAAATAAATGACAATCAGTGAATGGGATGAAATACCATTGTTTGGTAAGAAATAATTGTTTCAGAGAAATCTGGGAATATTTGTATGAAATGATACAAAGTGAAATGAATAGAACAAGAAAAACAATTTACACATCAACTACAGAATTACAAAAACATTCTTGAATGACTTAATCACTCTGTTCAATACAATGACCAATCATAATTCCAAAAAGATTTATTGATGAAGTAGGCTACCCAGCTACCCTCCTGATGAGAAATAGACTTGGACTTTTGTGGAGAGAAGGGACATAGACAATGCAGGAATTTGTTTTGCTTTACTATGTTTGTAATAGGGACTTTGTTTTTCTTTCTTTCTCAGTGAAGAAAAGGGTAAGGAAGGATAAGAAAGCAAATAGATTTTTATAAAAATAAAATAAAATTTAATTTTAAAAAAACTATTGGGGACAGCTAGGTGGTGCAGTGGATAGAGCACCAGCCCTGAAATCAGAAGCACCTGAGTTCAAATCTGATCTCAGACACTTAACACTTCCTAGCTGTGTGACCCTGGGCAAGTCACTTAACCCCAATTGCCTCAGGGAAAAAAAAAAAACTACTGGTTATTCCAAAGGCCAATAGAAGAAAGGACAATTGCAGCATTAAAGAAGCTGAGAAAAAGGCCCTTTCTTCTTGACCCCAAGGACTGCTTCTGTAACACTGAACACTCTTTCAGATTTGGGGCTAAGTCTATTTATATTTCTTTTCACTATCCCTTTAAGGTCCATTTTTTTTTTTTTTTGGAGCTGGTAGTCTTGAGGTAGGGAAGAAGTCATGAGGTCATGGAGTTAGAGCTGGAAAGGACCTTAGAGGTCGTCTAGCCTAACCCCCTCATTTTACAGATGCAGAAGCTGAGGTCCAGAGACGTTGTGACTTATCTCAGATCATACAGGCAGGATTTTGGTTCAAGTCAGATGTACATAGACGTCAGGTGCAATAGAAAGTCAAGTGCAAAATAGAAAAAGTGTTGGGTCTTTAACTTCAAATCCAACCAGACAACTGGTCTCCATAGGCTAAGTCATCCTTGGAGTTGAAATTAGATCCAACTATGGTTTCCTATTAGGACACTGATTATGGGCACATTTTAAATATAGCTGAAAATACATTACCAAGTCTAGAGACATATTAGTCCTGGCTTTCTCATTATAAGAGCTAGAACATATCTCTGAAGAAGATGAAGCAGTGAACAGTCATGGAAGCTTGTGTATAAGAGAGTTGTCAGGAGGCAGCAGGGGGCAGAAGGAGTTGTAGCCTTTGAGATCTCCAGGGTCAAAGCAAAAAGTACCCTCGTCAAGTTGGGAGATGAAGAACAAGCCAGTAACAACAGAGTAGAAGATATGGAGTGAGGAAGGAGTTGTTAGATGAAGTTTTTGGTAATTTTTCATCTACACATTTATATATGCTGTATGTATTGTTGCATGTAGTTGTCTCCTTCATTAAAACGCAAGCTCATTGTTGAATAGCAATGGTTTAGTTTAGTTTTTTTTTTTTGTCCTTGCACATAGTAGGAACTTATTAAGTACTTATTGATATAAAAGCCATATCCTTCCACTTCTATTGTCTTTACTCATTCAAATGACCCAAATGCAGGTCTTCTCACTATCACAAGTCTGGTGACAACGTCAGCCTTTACGATAAAGGGTCATTGAGCAAAGTCAAGAAGTGGAAGGATATGGCTTTTATATCAATAAGTACTTAGTTTTTTTTTTTTTAAAGAAAACTGGAAGAGGACTGTAGCTTTTCTTGAATAAATGAAATACATGAAATGTTCAAACAGCACTTTATAAAGAGAGTGGAAGTACAAACAAACCCCACTGAGCAATTATTTTGATTTTCAAATCCCTATAGTAATATCTCTGGCTATGTAAGCTGAGCTCCACACATGCACAGACTATGCCTTAGAGGTCTCCTCCTAACAGAGTTTTGCATCTCTCAACAGCATATCTTAAAAGTGAATGCCCCTATTTTATCTACGTATGGTTTGCACCTTCATTCCAAACATCTGTGTTTTGAAATTTTACATCCAAATTCCTAATTCTTACTCTAAAGGGAAAACAAGTCAGTAAATAACAAGTCTTGGATCAGCCTTGTGTTTTGTGTTGTCCCTGAGCTCAGGAATGCAATTCAATTAAATCAACATTTGGTGTTTTGAAAACCAGAAAGACTAAACTATTTCTTTGTCGAACCTCCTTTGTGAGGCAATGGGGGGTGAAGGAAGAGGTGACTGAACACTGGAAAAATACATCCCCTGTTCCTGAGGTTACAAGACAGTCATGAATCCAAATTGCTTAACTTGATGCTCCCTCTGCTGGTTTGTTTGCAGAGCTGTAATGATGTGGTACAGGAGAGATTTGGGCCAGAGCTGAAATATGACATCGCTTTGCGTCTGGCAGCATTACAAATGTATATTGCCACTGTCACCACCAAGCAGACTCAAAAGATCTCCCTCAAATACATTGAGTAAGTATTCCCTACCATGGGAGAGAAGCCAAAGCTTTTTGGGTATGGGTTCATAATGTTTGAGACCAAGTTTCTGTATAAGTTGTTTTCTCCTCTGTAAAGTGGAAGGGCTGGGCTACGTGATCTTTAAGATCTTTTCCAGTTCCAGATCCAGAGTTGCAATCTGCAGTGATGGGGAGAATATTCATACCAAGGAAATCAAAGCTGTTTGGATGAAGTTGCTTTCAAAAGCAAATATGGGCAGAAAGAAAGCTGTTTTTACCAACCACTTCCAAACCAGCTAAAGGGGGATTACATGGGGCAGTTGCTAATTTAGGTGTATCGATCTCTTTTGACCACCTTTTGACACAAGGATCATGTCTCTGATGTTGTTTGTTTCCAATTGTCAGTGATATATGCAGTAGACTAATATTCACTTAATTCTGACAGAGTATAATGCACATGGCAAAGAAAAGCTGGCTTTTTAAAGCACAGGACAAGGCTGGATCAAAATCTCTGTGCATTAGAGAAAGGGCAAAATTATCACACAGCCTATCCCCTACAGCCCCCAAAATCCATTACTAAATTAAATGAAGTCTGATTGCCTCAAATGTCATGGTTTCCCAGGAACTTCTAATTACTAACAGTAGTTTTCCATTTATTGATTGAAAAGCTTATTTGGGGTCTTAAACACTACATGGGCCACAGGGGGTACAATGACCTTTTGCTGATGGAACACACACAGTGGAGAAAGGAGGGGGACAAATTTGCACAAATAACATTAGAGCAAATACACTTGAGATTTTACCTAAAGCTTTCTGGATTTAAAAAAGACAGTTAAGTAGTGCTCAAAAAATTCTAGGGCCAATTGCACCAAAGTCCATTTGAGATCTGGAATTCACAGAATTAGCATTAGCGGTAGGCATAGGCCAAAGGCCAGACAATGGTCTTCAGGCAATGAGATTTCCATGTCAGTGGAGAGAATGTTGGATTTAGAGCCAGTATCTGGATTCAAATCCCACCTTGGACACCTATAAGCAGTGTTACCATGGATAAGTCATTTAATTACTCTGAGTTTCCTCAGCTGCAAAATAGAAATACAATTTCATAAGGCACATTGAAAGGCACAAATGAAATAATGTATGCAAAATGCTTTGTAGATTTTAAAGTTCTATATAAATATTAGTTATTATTACCTCTTTGCACGATTATCTGAACCCAGAACTGACTAGAGTTTCAAAAACTCTAATTCTCTTATTGCCCTACAAACATTTCTAAAGGCCTTACCTGCATTTACTAGTTTTCATTCTACCCACATTTTTTTATTTGACTTCACTTATTAAGTCAAGGAAGAATTTAATTCACTTTACAAAGTAAATATAAATAGTAGCCATTATTGTTTTTCAAATGCCTTCAATTTGTCGAGATAAGGTTAGGTATCTCAGGTAGAAGAAAAGAACATTATATTAGAAGACAGCCATAGCAGTTTCAAGCCAAGATCCCATAAATTTCCTTGCAATCTTTACCTTCTCCCTTCATTTCTCATATTTCTAGGCTAAGAATCATAGGCTTTATTGCCAGAAGAGACACTAACAGATCGTGTGATCCAGTATGAGATTATACGTTCTCCATTCTCTCATTTCATACAGATAAAAAAGATAATTCCCATTTATATAATGTTCAAGTTTTAGTAAAGCACAACAGCCCTGTGAGGACAAATGTAAATATCCTCCTTTAACAGGTGACAAACTGAGGCCTAAAGATTTAAGTGACTTGACCATGATCACACTGTTCATTGAGGAAAGGGAAGCCTGGAGTCCTCCTCCCCCAATACACCATACTGTTTCAAGAGCACAGTTGGCTGCAGCTGAGGACTGGAAGAGATCTCATCCATAGATTCCCATGGCAACTGAATAAAAAAAGAAATAAGAGGAAAGAGGGAGAATACAGTTTAAATTTCCTTTCAGCCCAAGGTATGCCTTTGTTTATGCCACTTGTCAGGTTTCACTTCAGCCTGACCCATTTGCAATTATTCCTTGGACTTTGTGACTTGAGAAGTAATGGATACAGAGCAGGGTTTAAAGCTCAGAAAGCAGGTTTCGTTTCCAGGCTCTGTTTCCTTCTAGCTTTTTGACTTCAGGCAAGTCATTCCACCTGTCTTGTCTATCTCAATCTCCGTCTTTATCTCTCTCTGTCTCTCTCTGTCTCTCTGTGTCTGTCTCTCTCTGTCTCTCTGTGTCTGTCTTTCTCTGTCTCTCTCTCTCTGTCCCTCTCTCTCTGTCTGTTTCTGTCTCTGTCTCTCTCTGTCTCTCTCTCTCTCTCTCTCTCTCTCTCTCTCTCTCTCTCTCTCTCTCTCACCATTCATCCATCCATCAAATACCTATGTGGTTCAGTCATTTCTAATTGTGTCTAACTCTCTTTTCTTGATAAAGATCCTGCCCTTTCCTTCTCTAGCTCATTTTACAGATGAGAAAACTGACACAGACAGGGTTAAGTGATTAGCATTATGACTGGAAGTGTTTGAGACCCCATCTGAACTCAGGAAGCTTCCTGACCCCAAGCCAGCACTCTATCCACTATGCTGCTTAGCAGCCCTCAGAGGACTGATACTTACCTTAATAGCACTTTTATTTTTTTTAATTATTTTTATTTCCCCCAGTTACATGTAAAAACATTTTTATTTTACATGCATATTTACATATTTTCATATGAATCATATTAAAAGAAAAATCAGAACAAAAGAGAAAAGCCTTAGAGGGGATGGGGGAAAGATGAAAATAATATATGTTGATCTACATTCAATCTCCATAGTTCTTTCTATGGATGCAGATGGCATTTTCCAACCAAAGTTTATTGGGATTGCCTTTGATCACACTGGGAAGAACCAAGTCTATCATAGTTGATCATTGCACAATACTGCTGTTGCTGTGTACAATGTTTTCCTGATTCTGCTTGCTTAGCATAGCACTTAATTTTTAAAAGACATTTATACTTCCATTGTATTACTCAAAAGAACCGGGAAATTGGGTACTTAGCCTTATTTTATCCACATAAAATGATAGACCATTACAAATACACTTTATCCAACCTTATCTGTTTTATGGACAAATCATATCCCAGATAATCTCTATTTTCTCCAGCTAGTACACGTTTCTCTGAATCCTCTAACAACTACTCATTGCAATACATTATAGGAAAAAAACAGTGTGACTGGAAAGGAAAGGTGAAATTGTTTAATTGAAGGGCCAAGATTTAAGACAAAAAGGGATCTCAAAGGCTCTAGTTCATTCATTTTACAAATGAAGAAGACTGAGACCCAGAGAAGTTAAGGTACTTGATCAAGATTACACAAATAGATGTCCAAATGTCAGAAGTAGATCTAACTCTGTGCCATCACAGGCATGTTTGGCACAAGGAGATCCAGAGGGTGTCCATAGATCAAACCAAAAAAAATTGTGCAAAGGGAATACAAATCAGACTTTTATTCATTTTACTCATCTAGTCAGACAGATAGGAAGTTTTATTGAGAATTTCCATTAAGATAGGTGCTAAATTGAAAGAAGGGATTCCCAGGTCTTGCTCTCAAAGACCTTATACCTTAGTTGGGAAAACAAGACATGACTTAAAATGAGATTAGAAGTGAAATAATAATATTTGAATAGCAAATAATAAGCACGATGAGATTGCATATATTATGTGCCAAAGTAATGGCATAGATAATAAGTACTCCAAGTTCAGAGGAAGAAAACAGTGGGGTAACTGAAAATTTGGAACTCAAAAATCTTACAAAAAATGACTGTTAAAAGCTATCTTTACATGTAATTGGAACAATAAGATAAAATAGTATGGTCCATGGGGTCACTAAAAGTTGGACATAGCTGAGTGATTGAATAGTAACAACAAAATAATAGAAATGATATTAATTAATGATATAGGTCATATTTATATAGTGCTCTAAAAAGCTTTCTATATAATGTGTGTCTGAGGAATCGTTATTCTAATTTTACAGATGAGGAAACAAAGACCCAAATATGTGAAATAACTTTCCTGATGCATCTAAGTGTTGAGAACATTCCATGGCTTGGAGTCAGGAAGACTAGAGAGCAAATCTGGCCTCAGACACTTACTAGCTGTTCGACTCTGGGCAAGTCACTTAACCCAGTTTGCCTCAGTTTACTCCTCTGTAAAAGGAGTTGAAGAAGGCAAACCACTGCCAAGAAAACTCCAAATGGGGTCACAAAAGACATTGAACACCAATAACTAAGTGTTGAAGAACCCAGGTCTTCTGATTCCTTCTGGCCCAATAATTTTTCCTCTATATTTTATAGCCTTAGGGAAAAAAGATGTTGTAATGACAAAAAATATATAAAATAAAATAAAAATAAAAAAGCCACACAACAAAAACAAGAAGAAGAGAGATAGAGAATGATAAAACAAGAGACAGAAACACAAACATAGACAGAAACAGAGACACAGAAGAGTGAAAAAGAACATGCCTCTTCTTAAAAATCAAAGCTTTTTATAGAAAGATTTGATTAACTGATGCAAAGTGAAAAAAAGCATATTCAGAGACCCAAGGTATACAACAACATAAATAGAAAAAACAAAGGAGACAAGGAAACAATTGAAACTGAAAGCTGTAAAATTATAATGACCAAAGATGGCAATTAAGAAGAAATATATAAAAAAGAATTTCCCCCCCCAAAAAAAGAGAACCTTCTTTGCAGAGTTGGAAAACTATAGGTGAGGAATATTACAGAGATCATTTGTTAAGAGTTCATTAATTAACTAAAACAACAAACAAATAAATAAAATGCTTTTTTTCCCCTCAATTTTATTTTATTTTGAAAGAGTGCCTCTCTAGGAAGGAAAAAGGAGAGAGTACCCTGTGGATGGTAGGTGATATAAAAACAAAAGATATCAATAAAAAATTCATTTTAAAAAATGTAAAGCCTTTGCTAATGATTAAATATTGTATCTCCTAAGCACAAAAATCACGTTGTCTCTCTCGCCTCTGAATTTATCCACTCTCTGCATCCTTAGGAGTTCATTTGTTCAAACAAACATCACAACACCACTTAGCCCTCAATAATCAAATAGCCCAGGAATGTGAAATTAAAGATATGCCTTTTATTGCAGAAAAGAATGGGGATTAGAGACTTTTCTTCCATCTGCTGTGCTGCAAAGCATGAAAGAAAAGAACATAAAGAAAGCACTTTCCCACCTTGTCAAAGCAAATCAAAACCTAGTGCCGCCGGGAAAAAAGGTATTACATTTGCATCTTAATAGAAAATATATTTTATAAAGCGAAGACTGCATGCATTAAAAAATGCTTAAAATTAGTCCTTTGGTAAAATACTTAGCACTATACTTTCAGAAGCAGTAATACTGTTTAACTTCTGTGTTAATTTTAATGTTTTTCCAAGAACAACAAAAAATAAATATATTTTCTGGACCACAGAATTGTCTTGAAAGTGACAATTGTTTGCTATTCACAAAGGCATAACCCATGTTATTTATCATATATTTTTCCCCTGTTTAGGACCTATGGCTAATGAAAAACTTAAAAGTATTATCGTATGTTCCTCTTCACTTCTGAATCTAACACTAAGTGATTCTTTGGTGATATTAAAATGTGTTTTATAGTTTTATTTTCCTCTGACACTAAGAAATAATGACTAAATGTAAAATATGCTTCATTCACCTAAGTAATAATGTCTACCAGGATTTTAAAAAAATTAATTACTTATTATTAGTATTAAATACAATAATTCCTCTTTATCATCACTATATAGTCTTTTAAAGAAAGGAAATATGACTGGAGCATGTGCACTTTTAG
Organism: Sminthopsis crassicaudata; assembly: GCF_048593235.1. Taxonomy (NCBI): domain Eukaryota; kingdom Metazoa; phylum Chordata; class Mammalia; order Dasyuromorphia; family Dasyuridae; genus Sminthopsis; species Sminthopsis crassicaudata. The sequence goes on along the minus strand of NC_133619.1, from coordinate 219,192,897 downwards.
TAGATACAGAAAACTCTGGTTTATGGATGACAAAAAGGCAGGTAACATAAATCCATCTGGTTATAGTGTTTCTGAAGATAGAAATAGTAGGATCCTTCAAAACATTGGGCCTACAAAATTGGATGCAGTCTAACAGACCAAGAAAACATTTACTGGTTGACACTGACCATAAAAGCTTTTGTGAATAGAACATAAATCTGTATCTATTTATGATGGTAATTTTCTAGGTTAATGTCAGATATTATATCATTGTTTTAGTACCTAAAGCACCCTGATTTTTCTTCCCCATTCCTCCATAGCTTCCTTAAAGAAATGTGCAAAAAAAGCATTTGGACCACAGTTGCCATCTTTTCACATGATAATTTAGATCAAAGAAATAATGCCTCATCCATCATTAAGATGAAGTCCCAGAGTTAAGGAAGGAAAAGAAATGGGAAACTATTCATTTTATTTGTTTTTGAACTTTTATTCACCTACTCATGACCTAATTTCTTTTTAAAGTCTTTGGCCCACTTCTTTCCAACCTGGACTTTGACTAATTTACATAATTATCTGGCTCACTAACACATTCATAGAGAGATTCCATGGCTAATAAATGATAGAACCAGAAGTGAATTCAGGTCTTCTCTAATTCAACATTCCATAACTCACCAACCTACTTCCCTCCTTCTTTCCTTCTTTCCTCTCTTCCTTCCTTTTTCCTTCCTTCATTCCTTCCTTCATTCATTTCATCTTTCCTTTTTTTTCTCCCTCCTTTCTTTTCTGCTCTCCTTCCTTCTCTTTTTCCTTCCTCCTTTTCTTTCTTTTAATCCTTCCTTCCTTCTTTATTTTTCTTCTTCCTTTTTACTTTCCTTCCTTTCTTCTATCTCTCTTCTATCCTATTTGTCTCCTTTTAATTCTTTTTTAAAAATTTATTGTCATTATTTTTCTTATATCACTATCACTTTCCTGTCACCTTCCCCCTCCATCCAACAGAGAACTTTCCCTTGTTTAAAAAAAAAAAACACAATTAATCAACACATTGACCATATTTGATAATGTACATCTCACTCTTACAACCATAATCTATTGTCTCTCTGAGTCAAAGGGTAGGAGGCATACTTCTGAATGATCCTGCTATCCTACCACAACACCTCTCACTAAAAGTACTTATCTATTCTGCATTATCTCTATAATCCTCAGTCTTTTCAAATATGAGAAGCAATGTTGGTGAAGGATTTACCAGTAGCTTAATTTTCAAAATGCTTTACTTTTCTAGAATGAAGCATTAACATATATCTAGCATTAAATAATAACTGAAGGTACAATAACTGGTTATTTCTGTAGTATCTAAATGCTTTATTGACATTAAGTCATGAAATTTTCACAAGGATTTCAAGATAAGTTCAACAGGTCACATTTCCCTCATTTTATAAATGAGGAAACTGAAGTCCAATGAGATTTTGATTTGCCATGATCACACTGCTAATATGTGTCAGAGGCATGATTCAAACTCAGGCAATAATTGATTACAAGTCATGCATATGAGTCTGTTAGTAAGGCTGCTAAACATAACCATTGAAAGAAAACATTATAGTCATTTCCAGATAAAGAGAATATATGTATATATATATTGTATATGTATGTGTGTCTATACACACACACACACACACATTTCTTTTCATTAATAATAAACAGATTTCTTGCTTACTGGTATCAAATAAGCACCCCTAGATCAAAATGATTTGGACCCCTACATTTTTAGATTTATACAAAAGGATTTTTATCTAGATTGAATTTCACTCATAAATGATTCCTGTAATTCAAATTCAGATTCTTGGAAGTAAATGAATAAAATAAGAACTTTCATAATAAGTTCAAACATTTCCACAATTCAGTCTGAGTTTAGAAAGTTAATTTTCTCTGAGAACTTATAAAGACCTGAGGAAACTTGGCAGGCAGAAAGTGAGGAGCTGGGATTAAATAGCTTTCTACAAATTGCAGGTGCTAGAATTAAAAAAAAAAAAAAAAAAAAAAAAAAAACAACCCTAAGCCCCTACAAATACTGAATAGGAGTGAACCTCACACAGTTCCTGTTTTGCCAGCTTCCTCCCATTGGTGAACCAGAGTTTGGAGAAAAGCCTGCCTTTGTCACTGATTACAGTGAGAAAGCTCCAATCTGCTCTTGAAATCCTTCAGTGAGCAGATGTTTAATTTGAACATCTTAACTTCCTGTTCTCTCTTTTTGGAAGAGCTCCAGGGCTGCTGAATGCCCTGATGCAGCCCATCCACACATGCCTGAATCCTTCGTACATTTCTCCAAACAAGTGAGATTTTAATTTCAAGATTTCAAGCTGCATTCCTTCATCAGGAAATCGAATGTGCTGCAATTTCCTTTCCCTGTTGCCAGAAAGCCCTTGCTATGAGGAGCCTCATCCCCTTCATCATGCAATCACAGCTCCATTTCCCCTTTCGGTTTGTTCTTGATTCCCTCCTGTCTCCCAAGTGTACAGTGATAACATCTTAGCTTTCTTTTCTCCTCAGCTGTCTGCTTTGCAAGCCAAGGTCCATTATCTCAAGTTTCTCAGTGATCTTCGATTATATGGGGGTCGTGTGTTCAAAGCAACATTAGTGGTAATTTTTTTTCTTGACTTTATAAAAAGTCTCTGTGTTCTGTTCACCATCATTACTGAAGTCTTCCTACACGAGGCTCATTCTAATGTCAGAAGCGGATCAGTGGAGTTTCTTTCCTAGGATTCATTTCTAACCTATTTTGCTGCAATCTGACAATATCAGAAGAAATGTTGAACTAGATAATACCAGCTGCAAACTGCCCTAGAAAAATTTACAGAGCCAGAAAAGGGGGAGGGAAGAATTCTAACAATGGCCTCCATTCAAATACGAAGGCAGCAACAGCTTCTATGTTTTAAAAATATCTTTATTAGCTAAATATGCTAATGATTCATATATTCTACCATATATTGTGATGTGACATGTTAACATTTATTTACTGAATAATTCATAATGTGTTCTGGCCTCAGCATAGTCATAACCTTGGTTTCTCATCTAACTGAAGGAATTAACAAAGCAGCACAGAAACATTTTGTAAGCAAAAGTAATCTTATTTTTTTTAATTATAGTTCTTCCAAAGGCTGACTGTTTTTATGTTCCTAATACAGCAGGCAGAAAAACGCTCAGAAGTGACTTTGCTAGTTGGACCCAGGTATGGAATAAGCCATGTGATAAACACCAAAACCAACTTGGTTGCTCTTTTGGCTGATTTCAGCCATGTCAACAGGATTGAGATGTTTGCAGAAGATGAAGGCTCCATTCGTGTGGAACTCCATGTGTTAGATGTGAAAGTAAGTTTCCTAGTTCTTGCCACCAGATAGTACAACCTTGCTTTACACAAGACGATTGAACAATAGATGTCTAGTTATATGAACCAAGGGAAACAAGGGACAAATAGGTCATTGGACATAGAATTAGGAAGAGCTGACTTCAAATCATTCCTCAGATGCTTATTAACCATAACTCTAAGCAAGTCAGTCACTTAATCTCTCTAGGATTTGGTCTCACCTGTCAAATGAAGAGGCTGGATTCAATAGCCACTAAAGTGACTTCCAGCTTCAGAATTCATGATCCTTATGTCAGGAAAAGAGACAGACAGAGAGACAAAGATAGATAGATAGATAGATAGATAGATAGATAGATAGATAGATAGATAGATAGATACACACATACAGCTGTTATTTTTCCATCATGTCCAACTTTCCATGATTCCATTTGGGGTTTTCTTGGTAAAGATACTGGAATGGTTCACCATTTTAAAGATGAGAAAACTGAAGCAAACTGCATTAAGTGACTTGCCCAGAGTCACCCAGCTAGTATCTGAGGCCAAATTTGAACTTATGAAAATATGTCTTCCTAACTCCAGACCCAGCAACTCAATGTGATCTCCTAGAGGACAGAATTTGTTTCATTTTTGTCTTTATGCCTGGACCAGTGCCAGATATATAGTAGATGTTTAATAAATGTATGCTGATTGATTAACTAATTGATGACTACATTAATGATGATTTCAAAGTTCAAAGCAAATGGACCCCAGAAAGTCTCAGAGAGACTGGATAAGACAGCAGGAAGACCAATAAGTGAGCCTCCTCTCCTCCTAAATATCTATTTGATGTTGGTCAAATCCCTTAACTTTTTCATTTCATCTTTTATAAGAAGGTTGGATAAGTTCTAAAAGTCTGATTCATGAGACCTATTCCTGCACAAAGCAGGTGCTTGGTTTGTTAAACTTAATTGAACCAAAGTGAAGTGAATATTGCTAACAAGCCACTTGTGCTTTTAAACCAGGGTAAATCTGGGGGGCGGGGAATATTTTCTTCTACTTAATCCTCTTTCTTGGCATTCAATGCCTTTTTATTCAACTTCATCTAGATGAGCTAAGGGATAATTCTTGAGTCTTAGGAGCTGCAAGCCAAAATTAATTATATTTGATCTTTACAACAACCTTGTAAGAGAAATAATCTCAGCTTTGTTATCTGCATGTTACATAAGAAATTGAGGATTAAGTGGCTGGCTCAAGATCATAAGCCAAATCTGTATTTAGATTTTTTTGCTTCTCATTTTAGGGCTTTCCCCACTATATCACTGAATGTGGTGTCATTAAGAAAGTGGGGTGGGGGGCAGCTAGGTGGCACAGTGGATAGAGAACCAGCCTTGAATTCAGGAGGACCAGAGTTCAAATCTGGTCTCAGACACTTAACATTTCCTAGCTGTGTGACCCTGGGCAAGTCACTTATCCCCAGCCTCAGGAAAAAAAAAAAGAAAGAAAGCAGAGGGGATAGAGGTGTAATAACTCCATGAAGGAGATATAATATAATATGGGGATAGGATATGGGGAAATAAATAAAAGAAACAAACCCTTTCCCCCAAATCATATATTGAATAGATCATCAAAGGTAAGCCAATCTCTCTTTGTCTCACCACACACACACACACACACACACACACATACTTTTGGGGGAGGATGGGGGAGGAATACAGGGAAAGAATCTGGTCTAAGTCTGTGATTTCTGAGTATAGAAAATTGCTAGGATTCAATATATGCCAATCAACAAGATAGTTGTTTAAGGAACTGACAGATTAATTGACTTGTTTGTGGCCATGGAAATAGTATATATACTGAATCCAAGCCTTTGGGACTTCAAGATCAGCTCTCCCTATCCACTATGACATGCTGATTCCCTATGTAGATTTAGTATCCTAACTTGTGCTAATGTTTATGCTGAGAAGAACTAGTAGACCCAAGTGATAGAGACTCAGCCATGAAAGAGGTCCCTACAATGACCCTACAAGGTGAGAATTGAGGAAAAGAGAAAATATATAAGCTTTTAAATAGTGATCAGGGAATAGGAAGAAGCTTCAGAGGAGGAAGAGATAGAGATTCACAGCCAGAAAAATCTAACAGAACAAAGAACTTGGGGGAAAATTATTGGGAGATTTTGTTTCAAGAAAAAAAAAGGAAGCCTACCAAATTTCCTACACAGTGGATATGTGTCATCATCAATCTGGTATAAATCTCAATCTATCCATATCTGTGTCTATCTTCTTTCTACTAAATTCAGGGAAATCATCAAGTCAATACCTCTACATAGAGAACAATTAAATGAGAAGTCATGGAAGTAGAATTACAGCCTAGACAGAAAGAATTATGCTTTCTCAGGGACCACAGAAAATATGAAAACTAGTTCAGAGAAACTGACCTTTAACCAACTCCCAGTCCAGAAAACCTAGAATTTAATTCCAAGGTGTTAATGAAGTATTAAACTAACAAAGATAAGTATGTCACTATTCTTTTAGGAGATGTGAGTACTTTTCTCTGAGTGAATCACAAGGAACAATCTCATTGGCTAATAAAAGATGGGTACCCCCTTCCTCAATGACCTTAAGAGGCAATCAGTTTATGAAAAGGAAGGCATGTGGATTCAGGATGACTCAGCAGATGGTCAGAGGGGAGTTAGTCTCTCCTAGCCCTCTGTATTGAGCATGGTGTCTAGCACCAATTTGTCAAGAAGCTACATCCTATCCAGCCCTTCGAAGCAAAAGCATTCAAGGTACAAGGGAGTATCGATATGATATATACTCTCAAGATAGGTATGAATAGAGAAAGGCAATCACTCAAGGGAATAAACAGCTCTGAGACTCCTGGCAGCAGAGAAGAAAGTCAACTATAGACTTGAGAGCCTGCCAAATTATGGAGAAAAGTGCATCCTGGAATTCCCACCTCAACAACACTCCTAGCAGAGATGTCATATTCAAGTGGAGATGCATGAGAACTCTTATGAAGACAATAAGGATCTGAAGTGTCAGGAGTTCTAAGTTGCTTTAGCCTTATTTATATCCTACACTTGTGTTTCATTAACATTGTATTTACATTTGAGTGGGGAATGGAGGTGATATTTTGTAGCTACTGTTCTTAGTAAATGTCTTTGTTAAAAGTTTATTGCATCTACTGTTTATTAATAGGAAGCATATCAGTTATGGCTTACAAACTATAATGTAAGGGGAACAGTCTCACAGGGTTATCCTAGAAATGGAAGGAACACTGGTCCCTGGGGATCAAGCCAGAAAGTATGAGAGCAACTTGGGAGAGTTCAAAAAAAGAAATCCTATACTATAACATATTTAATATGTATGGAAATGCCTGCCATCTAGGGGAAGGGGTGGAGAGGAGGGGAAAATTCGGAACAGAAGGAGTACAAGGGATAATGTTGTAAAACATTACCTATGCATATGAACTGTCAAAAAATGTGATAATTATAAAATTAATTTTAAAAAAAGAAATCCTACACTATTATTAGCATTAAGTCAAGAGTATAAATATAGATAAGGAAGTAGAATGAGATACTGTTGATACCACGGATGAACATTGCAAGTTGAAGTAAGTAAATTGCTGTTTTCAATTATCTACTTGAATATCAGTATATATCTTGTGTGTGTTATATAAACCATTGTATGTGTTATATAAATGCAGCTATGGATATATCCATACCTATTATATATAATACATATTATTTTGCATACCTATTTTGCTGTGTGTTTCTTATAATACTATAAAGAAAATTCCTAGAGGGTATGAGCAAGTCACATATATTATCTCAAACATATCTAGTCATTCAAAAACTACTGAGCAGCATCCAGTCCCTTCACTACCAAAGTGGAAGGAAAATACCTTTTTAGTTCTTCCTCATTTTTCCTTTATCTGTGGCCCAATGTTGGTTTCTTTGATCTAGCATCACTAAATCTAGAAACATCTTGCAAACATTTTTTGTCAAAACCCATCTCTTTTTACTTCAGGGCTTTTACACTTTATTTTAAAGTATATTATCATCCTTAACTTTGTGACCTCATTTCTTTTTTGGCTTCTCAGTGTTTTCCAACTAATTTTTACAACTTTTTAATACTGATTTTCACTCTGATCCTAAAACTTTATCTTCTTGATATTTTAATTGGAGCCTGGTGTCTGATAACCAATTCCTTGGAATTATCAACTTCTTTGATATCATAACTTTGAAGTGAAAATCAAAATAATTCTTTTGCAAAACAACTGAATTTGATTTTGCTGTAGTATTTGATTGTTTCTTTTTTTTTTTTAACAGGATTCATGAAATAAAACTTTCCATTTTCTAGAATTTTAAATGAATTCACAATTTGCAGGTTCTTCAAAGACTGTCTCCTGAATTTGAACTTATTCATGTGTTGTTTGTTCTTCATTGAAGCATTTGAAAAACAAAACAAAAAAAACCTTTCATGGACACTTCATAAATATAGATGTCTAGAAGCTTATATTTCAGTAAAGTGTTTTAAAAGGGACAACCTTTAACCAAAAGTTTATCTTTTTTTTAGCCTATTATTCTGCTAATGGAACCATCAGATGCCATGAACCTTGCCTGTTTAACAGCTGGATATTATAGGCTACTAGTAGATTCCAGACGGTCAATATTTAACATGGCCAACAAGAAAAATGCAGGAAACAGAGAAACAGGTATCCTCGTAAATAAATATAACTATCTCCTACATCTACTCCCCCAGTTATATTAGATAGTATGATATAATGAATAGGATCAGAAGTCGGGAGACTTCAGTTCCAATTCTAAAATTTTATGGAATAAAGTTCCAATTTCTCAGCTCTAACTAGATAGCTACATGACTGTGGGTTAAAGACTTAAATTCTGTCAGCCTCAATTTTTTCATCTGTAAAATGAGATGTTTTCACTACCTTCCTCCTAGGGCTCTTATGGGTAAAATAACTTGTAAACTTTTTAAAATATCTACAGATAAGGCAGCTATTATGATGGTTGGAGAATTCAAACCTACCCCCTCCCCCAAAAAGATAAAATATGATATGAAGATTTAACATAGATATTTATTAACACTTAACCATACTAATAAAAAAGAAAGAAAAAAATCATAAAAACTACTTTCCTCCTATCACTGTGACACTCTAATGATATAATACTTGCCCCAAAAAGAATTTTATTGATTTGAATATAAACTATAAACCCACAAGTCATGTGGTATCATTTGTTCTTGAAATCAAGAAATACTGTGTGAGAGTAACAGCAGTAAGCTTGGAATAAGACTAGATAATAACACTAGTTCTATTACTAACTGGGAAATCCTGGGAAAAATCAATTATCCTCTCTGTTTCTCTACTTTTCCATCTGTAAAATGGGAGCAATAATATTTGTACCACCTATGTCATAAGTTATTACAAAAGTGCCTTATATATTTTAAATTTATATCTAAATATAGTAATTTTAGTGTTAGAAATAAAAATGGATCAAGCTGCTAATTGCATATCAAAGTATTTTTCAATATATAAATATTCAATAAATAAGTTATGACATTAGAGCAGAAAAAACTACTACGCTTATTAATTAGTCAATTCCAGAGATAGCTCAGAATATCTCAGGGAAATCTCCATTACTGAAGGAATTAATGCAGACCAATTTCCAGCAAGTGTCTTGAACTTGACAACAATGTCATCTCTTTTCCTTGGAACTCCTCTCAATGTCTTCCATACTTCCTGGTACAAAAGAATATGATGGTGGTAACAAGATCTTCCCACTCTCCCCAGCAATTATTTGTGCTGTGGGAAGGAGCAGTGGCACTTGATTAAATCAGTCACCTGGATAACTCCAAGTATCCATCACTAACCAGGCCAGGAAAACCTTAGAATTAGTGTTGCTGTTTTTGATAAACCTTGAAAATTAACTAATGACCCTTGTCCATGGCTTCCAGGTACCAATTTGAAGCCTCATTTTTCATCTCATTTGTTTGGCTGGATAGTGTTTAGGGAGTGAGGGGGAAAGGGGAGAATAGTACAACCATGTTTTTAAATTATTGTTGATGATAGCTAATTTTTATGTAGCACCTCCTATGTGCCAAACATCATGCTAAAATCCTTTACAATTATTATCTAATTTAAGCCTCACACAATCCTGAAAGATAAGTATTATTATTATCCCCTATTTTTACAGATGAGAAAATGTAGGCAAACAGCTTGCTCAATGTTACACAGTTGATGTCTATGTTCATATTTGAACTCAGGTCTTTTCTGACTCCAGATCTGGAACTATATCCATTGTACTTACCTAGCTGCTCCTGACACAACAATGTACACAATTGGCATTTATTCATGCCTTCCACAGAATTTCTTTATACACATACACAATGGGCACTTAATAAAGCCTTCTCCAAAACTTCTTTATGGGTACACACCATGGACATTTAATAATGCCTTCCACAGAATTTATTTATATACTTATGTAATAGGCACTTAGTAATGTCTTCCCCCAAATTTCCTTATGGGTATACACAATAAGCATTTGATAAGGTCTTCTCCAGGACCTCTTTATAGGTGTGTACAAAAAGCATAATAATGCCTTCTCTAGAATTTATTTATAGGTGTACATAATAAGCATCTAATAATATCTTCCCCAGAATTTCTTTTCTACCAAGAGGCCATGGGAAAGATATGTGGTCAAGGCAGAGAAGCTGGGTAAAATCAACTACAGGTTAAAATAGAATAACAAACTAGTCTTAATTTCTTTTTTAATCAATAAATTTGAGAGATGTAAAGCATTTTTCTTGATTACATCTCAAATTAAAAATAAGAAGCATAAGAGCAGGCAAATAGACTTCAGTGCACTGTGTATACTCTCTTTAGAGGTTTTAGGGGAAAGCAGGATATAATATTACTAGACTCAGGAAGGTTATAACTTAGTTTCAAAATTGAAACAAAATAAGGCACATAGTCCATCAAATAGTTAATAAAAAGAGGTCTACTTAGGTAAAACAGAAGACATTCAAAGCAGAATAAGGTTACTGCATTAATTCAGCTAACCATAATTGTCCTATGTCCATCATGCTGTTATCTGCTTGTCATAAGCCTAAGGCTGGGACCAGGTAACTAGCTATAACCTGGTTTTGGTCCCTAGGGAACCAGGAAGCTACATCAACTACCTGATACATCATCCCTTTAATCCTGTTGCTCCTCTGAGTCAATGAAATCTTTAAGACTATTTCAGTAACTTTCAAGAAAAAGATCAAGTCAAAACATTTATCGAGGCCCAGGGGCAGAAATTCCTTCTGCCAAATGTGGGTATGGGTTGCATGGAGGAAGAATATAATAAATGGTTGTGAAGCTGCATTAGTAGAGCAGTAGCCACATGAATGAAATCACCAAATACCCAAAGGGTATTTCAAATTCTATTTAATAAATGTACATAATCTTTCATTAAAAAAAAATTAAACACATTTTCTAAACAGTAAGAACCAAAGGCATTTATGTAGCACAGTGGATAAACTGGAAGGTCTGGAGTCAGAATGACCTGAGTTCAAATATTGCCTCTGACATTATCTAGCAGGGTGTCTTTGGGCAAGACATTTAACCTCTGTCTCAGTTTCCTCAACTGAAAAATAGGGATAATAACAGCATTACCTCCCAGGATTGCCATGAAGACTAATTAAGATGATATTTGTAAAAGAAATTAGCAGAAAGATTGGTACATAGTAGATCCTTCCTTTACAAGTTTCTTTCCTTCCTAAGCACCTACTTTGTGCATTACCAAGATTTAAAGGAAAATTAGCACAAGTTAATTGATTTTTAATTAATTCAAGGATGAGATGTATAAACAGATAGAGACAAAAAATACACATAATTTTTAAAAAAGCCTATAGTAACAGAGGGAGGAGGAAATGGAAGGGCATTTCAAAAGTATTTGGAGCGCCTGTTCATTTGTTTTTTACTTTGGCTATAAGTATCAGAGAAGACTTTCCTGGGGGAGAGGGGGGAAGAGAGGGAAGGAATCCTCCAGCACTTTAACCTAGCCCTATCAGATTTGGGATAAGATATTTTTTTGTTTTTGTTTGCAAATTTCAAAGTTTTTTTTTTAATTTCTTTTGTGGTTTATTTGTTTTTGCAAATCAAGCTATTTTCCCCCAAGAATGCTAAAACTTGTACACATGCATAAAGAAATTGCTTACATTTTAGGATTTTGCTTAGTAAAAAGGGCAGGTTTTCCACAAATGTACCATGGAATCTAAGGCACACTGCATGTCTTAGGTCAATATCATCTTGAGAAGTAATAATCTACCTAATTTTCTTACACTGTTTCTTATAATGGTCCATAAGTATCACCAGAATTTTTCATAAAATGTATTTTGAACTTAAAATTTGAACATACAGCTATTCTTGAAGTTTTCTCTCTTAATCACTTTTGAAGGAGAAAAGTCCTAACTTTCTTAGTCTTAGAAGACAGCATAGAGTAAATAGACTTTTTCTGGAGTTGCAATATCATTTTGTAACTTTTTTAGAATACCATGACTAAATGTTTTAAAACTACATTGTGATTTTCAAGGCTATAGTCACTTAGGCATAAATAATATCACTTTCTGGTAATTGAGGGCTCAATTATATTCCAGCAGTTTCCCTACTTCCACACTGCAGCATCATATGTAGCACATTGAGCTAGTCATATTAAAATCATATCTTTTGAGCAAGTCAATCTAAATCTTTAACCAAATTTTTAGCCAAAATATTTAATCTTTAATTTAATTTAATAAACCAAATCTTTAATCAAATCTTTAACCAAAAGGTCTTTAGCTATGTCTATATGCATATATAAAATGCTTGGCTAATCAAACATACATACACTGAATAAATTTGATTAGGAAGCTTTCAACAGTCATCATAGAAAATAGTATATTCTATAACGTGTCTTTGTGTGGATCTTTTTTTAGGTCCTGAAACTAAAGGAAAGCATAATCTCCTTGGCTCTGATTGGAACTGTGTACCGCAAATGACCACTTTCATTGCTGATGGGGAACAAGAGCCACAAATAACATATATAGACTCAAAACATAAGAATGTTGATATTGCCGATGATACCTTATGTCCAAAAGACCACAGGCATCTGTACATAGAAAATACCTATAATACAGATGACCTTAATCATCACCTGACCAAACAAGGTGACTCCACCTGTGAAATGGAAAGCAGGGGCCTTGCTCAGCAATCTTTGCTGTCACTTTCAGGTCTAGAGACTAATAAAAAAGCACAGGATTCTCCCAGGAGTGCTAAAGTATCCTTTATTTTTGGAGAAATTGCCTTGGATGATATTAACCCCAAAAACCTTGGTTATGAAAGACTATTGGATGAGAGTCCAGAAATGCTGGAAAAGCAAAGAGCTCTTTACATGAGCAATGCCAATGATATTAAAGGTTTGGACTTCTCTCCAGATGCCGAAAGCATACAGTTTGTGACAAATTCTGTTTATGCAAATATTGGCGATGGAAAGAACTTTGAAGCTGCTGAAGGCATCGAAGAGCCTTTGCTCCATGAGATCTGTTACTCAGAAAACACAGATGATGCTGAGGATGAAGATGAAGTGAGTTGTGAGGAAGATCTTGTGGTTGGAGAAATAAATAGGCCTGCCATTCTTAACTTGTCTGGGTCTAGCGATGACATCATTGACCTCACATCCCTTCCTCCTCCTGAAGGTGATGATAATGAGGATGACTTCTTGTTACACTCCTTGAACATGGCCATTGCCGCACCTCCACCTGGCTTCAGGGACAGCTCTGATGAAGAGGATTCTCAACACCAATCAATCCAGTTTAGGGAAGAAAAGGAACAGGCTGGCAGCCTGCAAAATGATGAAATTCCTGTGTCCCTCATTGATGCTGTTCCTACCAACTCTGAAGGAAAGTGTGAGAAGGGGCTAGATGATGCTGTAGTCTCCACTCTACAGGCCTTAGAGGCTTTAGCAGCATCAGAGGAACAGCAGACAAATGACAATTCAGGTTCTTTCATGATTGTTACATTCATTCAATGATAATCATACCATTTCATCCCTGCAAGCCATTTGCCCTTGGAAGTATTCATCCCTGTTATGTTGTATATCCTCATTGACGCATGTCCCATTTCATAGTACTGTGATGGACCTACTGTTACAGGGTCTTTTTTGTTTCTGTTTTTGTTATTGTTATTGTTGAAAGTTTTTTTTTCAGTGTTTTGTTTTTGTTTTTGTTTTTTTTTAACATGTGGCACTTTCCCCTTTATTGCACAATTGTGCAATAAAGTCAGAATCCTTTTTTTTTAAGGAAAAAGAATATGTATTTTTATAAGAAATTAATCCCATTTTCTTACATGTATTCAAGTGCCTGCAATACCTTCATTAATTGGCTCTTGTTTTTTATGGTATACAGGTGTAGCAATCTTGCGAGCTTATAGTCCTGAGTCTTCTTCAGATTCAGGTAATGAAACTAATTCTTCGGAAATGACTGAGAGTTCTGAACTGGCCACAGCACAGAAGCAGTCAGAAAACTCTACTCGCATGTTCTTGGCCACTAGTGAAGGCTACCATCCCCTTGTGGAAGAACAGACGGAATTCCCCATCTCCAAAACCCCCTCGGGAAGTTTGCCTGCAAAGTCTTCCCAGGCCCTGGCTGCTCGACCAGCAGCCGAGCTGCAGTCCAAAGTTGTGCCTTCAAAGCAGATTCTTCCCTCAGATAACATGGAGATGGAACCAGAAACCATGGAGACCAAGTCGGTCACAGACTATTTCAGCAAATTGCACATGGGGTCGATGGTGTATTCTTGCACCAGCAAAAGGAAAGGCAAACTGGCTGATGGGGAGGGAAAATCAGCCCCTGAAGGGACAGTAACAGGAAAAAAGCAGCAGGGACCTAAAAAAGCAGAGATGGAAGAAAATGCCAAAGGTAAATTTGGTACACTGGCATCACGAGACAGTCCACGACTAAGCACTTTTAACCTGGAGAGGACTGCCTTTCGAAAGGAAAGCCAAAGATGGTATGCAGCTGCTGATGGTGGAGCAGCTGAAAAATCTGGACCAGAGTTGGAGACTGGGAAGGCCTTTCAAAGAATGTCTGGCCTTGGGACAATGGAAACCGAGTGCAAGGATGAAGGAGATCCTGAAGGGGACAACAGTGGTGCTCCCAAACTCGGCCAAGGTGAAAGCTTTCTGCCTGACATGACTTGTGTATCCTCGGCCAAAGACATAAACCATCATGAGGATGCCGATCTGTCTGCTGATGACCATCCTTCCAAGCTTCCTGAAGCTGAGCAGGGAGTAGCTCGCCTTTGTGACTATCATTTGGCCAAGCGTATGTCATCTTTGCAAAGTGAAGGACATTTTTCTCTGCAAAGCTCCCAATGCTCTTCTGTGGATGCTGGGTGTAGCACAGGGAGCAGTAGCACTTGCCCTACACCTGTGGAATCTCCCCTCTGCACCTCAGAAGGGAAGCACATAATTTCTGATGCCTCAGGGAAGGGTATGAGTTACATTTCTGCAGATGAAAGACCTGCTGGGCTTCCCAATCCGGGGGCCACTTTTAAAGAATTGCACCAACAGACTGACCCCATGTGTCACCGGATGACAGTGCCTATTATGCATTCAGCTGTTAATGCTGAGCCACTGTTTGGCACTTTGAGAGATGGATGTCATCGGCTGCCCAAGATTAAAGAAACCACAGGTACAGCACCAGAGAAGTGATGGTTTTGATTCCTTAGGGTAACATAAGCCAGGGATGTGTAAAGAGAATTCACCATAAACTTGAAAATGAAAAAGTGACTTAAGGAGAGGTGCAAAAGATAAAGGCAGGCAACCAATTTAAATATCAACCTTATAAAGCCTGAACCTTAATAATCTTTTAGATCACTAAATTAAAAGCCGTTTTAAAATTACATTTACTGTTCACATTTATATTGCCTGTACACTTTTAGAATTTAATTGAAAACAGTGAATCACTTTTATGTCCAAATACTAAATGTGGGCTTTTATTTCTACATAATTTGCATGACTTAGGAGTCACAAATTCAGTTCACCCTACTGTACATAAAGAACATAGTCATTCGGCCTTATCCTCTTTGGACCTCTATTAATTATGTTATTATCAGGGAAAGAAAAAGAATGATTATTGAGATTTAGAAAGACATCACATAGTTTATTCTTTTGCCTTCTGATCAGGCCAAAATGCCCTAGATTTTCCCAGAAAACCGCAATTTAAAATATTCTGTCCCACACTCACTATAAACTCCCAAAATGTCCCAAGAATTATAGTATTTCAGCAAATAACTGAATAAGTAAGGCAATAAGTGTTACAATAAAAATATACTTCATTTCCAAAAGACTGGAAGTCACAAAAGTAGGCTGAAGAAAACTCAGTTGGTTATAGCTCTAGAGATTATCATAAATCAAGTAACTGTAGTGTTTCTCCTACATGTAACAGAAGTACAGCAGTAGAATTGTCCTCTGACTCTCTCCAATGACAAAAGCTCACAAACACTATCATATCTGTGTGGTTATGGCAGCAAAGTAAAATTGATTGGTAATTTTAGTTTGGAATCCATGATCATCCTCATTATACTTAAACCACACCAGGCACACTGGTGTACATAATGTTTTTAAAGACTTCCAGAAAAGGATTCCATAGTATCCTTTTCCAGTATCCAAAGAACATCAGTGACAGAAAGATAATCTTTATAGTTAATGTAACTCTTGCCAAATTGTTATGCCTTTTAATCCAATGCATGGGCCAAGTGAATTCACAGTAAGTGAATTCTTTCAAGAGTGTCAAAGTGCATTTCAACTAGATGTGTCCCGTCCCGCGAGACTCAGTCATTCGTGGGGAATCGAGGAGGATCCAGCCTGGGGGAGAATGGGCGAGAAAGAAGAGGGAGACCAAGCAGATCTTGTCAAGGTCTCATTTATTGATGGAAACAGCTCAAGTTATATAGGGTAGAGCTAGGTGCAATACATGAGGACAAAGCTGGGAGGGGAAAAGGGGGCAGGGGAGAGTAAAGTTATGTGCTACCTGCGAGAAAGGGTATGGGGGGGGGGGACTGCAGGAAGGAGCAGACATTCCAGGAGGAGGAGGGGAAGAGCATCCTGTGGTTACAATTCTTATCTGAGTCTAGGGTCGTTAAGCCCTGAGACATCTCTGTGGTTAATACAATACCATGGCTATGTGTTTACAAGTGTGGGGGTCGTTCGCTTCTCTAGCCACCTGGTCGCCATCTAATGCTAGAGGCAAAGTTTATGGTCTGGTAATATTCCATGACTATAGTTCCCGTCACCGACATAGATGAATGATCATTCTCTACATAGCATGTGTTGCTTAAAGGTGTTGTTTAATCTTAATAGTTAAACCAAATACCCACCTATTAACAGCAACTTAATTCATGAAGCTGTCATTATCTCTTTAGAGCAGATTATGCTACTCAGTTTAATGAATAAACCAGTTGTCTTTGGATTGACAATTTTCAATATTCCTTCATTATATCAGGCATTGATTGCCTCCACTTAAAATTGACTCTCATGTGGGAATTCTTTGTGGAGCTGATCCTGAGCTCTACAAAGTTATGCTTGTTAGGAAGTCATAGGATGAGGCCAAACAGAAAGAACTGAAGATATGAGATGAGCAAAGGATCAGTTGTCTATTGTATAAAAACTAGCTAACTAAGCAGGAAGAGAATCATCCCCAGAAGAGTGGCAATAAGGAGATGATTTGTGGAAAGGGAGAAGCAATTGATGAAACTGCCTACCTTAGACAGACATGAAGAGATCTTCAAAATATAGGATGGGCAAGAGATTGGGTGTACATTGAATAAAGACCCACATACTTAAGCATGCAGGACTTCATCATCAGAAGATTGACAACCAGATGATGATTTTGGGGGGCTGGGGGAGTGAAGGGGGAGAAGGAACTCAAGGAACCATCCTTGGAGAGATCATGATCTTATAAAATCACAAATCTATGTTAATGCTGGTATGGTATTTATTGAGAAACAAAGGAAATGGCATGAATTTCCCAAAACGTGCATGAAAAGGGGTTAGGTGGCCCCTAGACACTGAGGCAGAGATGATTGTCAGGGTGATGCTTAATGATTCTCTCTGTTTTCCTACTCCCCCTAGTGTAGCTTTCACAGAGCCTGGGAAGGGAAGACGAGGAGGCATGCCTTCAGCTTGTTCTCAACATCCTAAAGCTGATTCCATCATGCTACCATCCAACATTCACTCTGAATCAAAGGTGCCAAGTCCAAATCAAGACCCTAATGATTTTCCCAAAGCGAACCAGGCCTACGGAGTGGCAGTGAGATTGCGGCCGTGTGAGCTGAGGGGAGGGAGCCTCCGAATGCCACAGAACAGAAGGGTTCTGCGACGGAGCAGCAGTGTCATTTCGGGATCCCCGGGCTTGGAAACATTTCTGGAGAGGAAGAAGGCTGCTGTTGGCTTGAAGTGCTCCGGCATCCCCGAGGCGGCTGAGTCCAAACCGGAAAAAAGGGTAGAAATTCCCCTAGGCAAAAAGTTAACCAAAAGTTTCTCACAAAATTCCATGCATTTAGGCCCTGAAGGGAAAGAAAAGAGGAAATCTTCAGGGGCGCACAAGGACTCCAAGCTCTATAGAACGTTGCCTTTGCGGAAGCTGGAGGCCAGCAGCTGGAGATGCCGGGGACCCTTCAGCCATTGCTTCCTGAATCGAGGGCAAGATGAGGATGGGGATGACGAGGAGGAAAACGCCGAGGTCCGCCGCCGAGATTCCTGCCTCTATCAACCTGAACTGCCCCGTGAGCTGCCGGAACCAGCCAGCCAGTCCCTCCCTGCCGAAATCCAGAAGAAGGTAACGGTGGTGGGGGAGACGTCCAGAGTTCTCCAGGGCGGTGCGCAAGCCCCCGGCAGCCCGGCCTCGGACTCGGACCTGCACCCCTGTGAGCTGGCTTTTGAGGCCCGGATCGCGAGGATCAACACCCTCAAGGAGAGCAAGTACACGACGCCCAGCGGATTCCTCGCCGCCCAAAACGATGCCAACGAGCTGCTCTGCCTGGTCCGGTCCTGTGCCGGGAAGAGAGACGAGTCGTCGCCCAGAGCAGCCAAGCACGACCTGAAGCTCTCCCAGTACAAGCAGCTGCTGTCCATAGAGTCCAGACATCTGGGAAGTGCCTGCAGGAAAATGGCCGTGGCGGACAAGAGCCCGGAGGAGATGCTGGCGGCCGTGACCTCCAGCTTCCAAGTGCTCTGCTGCCTGACCGAGGCCTGCCTCCGGCTGGTCAAGGTCGTGAGCTCCGAAGCCCAGCGGCAGGAGATCGTGGCCAAGATAGACGAGGTGGTCATCAACTACATCTGCCTCCTGAGGGCCGCCGAGGTGGCCACGGGGAAGACGTCGGCGGATCCCAGCTTGCGACTCTTGGCCCGACACTCGACCACCATGGCTGCCATTGTAAGCACACTAACACGTTCTCTGAAGATGCTTTTAAATAAGTAGATAATAAAAGGTGTGAAAGTCACTTCATGAACGACCTTTGCAAAGCCATACATAAACTTTTATTTACTCTCTCTGTACTGATGATGAACAAGATGTTCTCTCTTCTTCTCTGTATATTTTGTTATTTTATATAAAAATAGGTATGAAAATCAAGTCACATTACTGAACATCAAACAAGTACTAATCAGCTGTATTCTGTTTATAGATTTCTCTCTCTATATGTAAAAGAAGTATATAAGAGGGTGGTGACTTTGACTATTTTTAATATAGTCTAAACAGGTCTATGATGTGAAATTTTAAATACCACAGTGTCAGAAGAAAAAGAAATGTGCCCTTTCTCCACCCCCACCCCCAGTTCTTCCAAGTTTATACTTGGGAGCCACAACATTCATATTTAGAAGCAGGAAATTGAATCATAATGTATATAAAATAGCAGTTAATGTTTTAAAATTATAATTTTTAAGCATTGGAAATAACAAAAAAAAGACATTTAAAAAACCCAAGAAGCTATTATAAATTATTAGAAAATATATAATAAATTGATTTTTGTTCATATTGCCTGGTTACTTGTTTATTTTCTAAGCACTAAAATTCCTTGGGAAACGATATTATTGATGTCTTCCATTATTTCTAATAGAAAACTCCATGGGGTAAGGATGGCTAGATGAATAATGACCTGGGTATAATTTCTCAAATATGAATTAGAAAGGAGGGGAAAAAGGACAGGAGGAAGGGAAGAAATGTTTCTACTCTATTAATTCATTTTCTCATGCTTTTTACAAATGGCATCTCAGAAGAAGACAGGTAGATTATTGAATAATCTATGGAAGCTGCTCCTAACTCTGAACATAAGTTTGGAAATGATTTGATTATGGAGAATAAGAGGACCAACATTACAAAAACTGAATTATTTGATAAGGGAAAAAAGATCTGCTTTATACAAAATGTCAAAACCTAAAAACTTACCCTAAAGACTTAGTTGCTTTTATTTCCACCTCAACTAATGTGCTTTTTCTCGATGAGAAATACTTCCACAAATAGCAAGTAGCATGAGTAGAAATTAATTAGTGACCATTAAGAATAAATGCAAATCCTGCAATCTAAATCATATCATGCACCAGAACCTTTGAATGGAAGTGCAAATTAACAAAAAGTTCATTAGCTTTGAAGTCAAAAAATTTGATTTGAATCCTGATCTATTATTTCCTGCCTGGAAGATCTTGGATTACTTTACATCTCAGGGCTTGTTTCCTCAGCTGTAAAATAGAAATGATAAATATTATTTCTAAGGTCTCTCCCAAAACTAAATTCTATTTCTAAACTAGATGCAGAGATAAAATCTTTATTTATTACTTGATCTTCATGGACATTATGATCATATTTTTCAAAACTATTATTTTATATAGAAGTAGATTTGAGATTCAAGAGTCACATTTACTGAATATTAAGCAAGTACTAATCAGATGTATTATATTCATAAAATATAGTACATATTCTGTAGTATACAGCTTAAGTTAGTCCAATGTAAATCTAATTGTAAGTCTAATATTCTTTCAGTTCTTCACTCATTCCCCAATTATTAGTTGCAAAATGAAAGTTTATTGTTGGATAGAAATCAGCTTACAGGGGATTGACTTCTATAGTGGCAGAGTTCTATTAAGGAAATGGAGTTTTGGCACTAAGAATGCTTTCTCAGTGGGCAGAAGGGTTCTGGAAGCTGGGTAAGCTACCTAGGGCTATCTGCAAAGACCTTAGTTGAGGGAAGCTGTTATACTGGTTATCTTAGTAGGGTTTGGGACAGCCCAAGTAGATTCTTGGTGGGAGGCTTCAAGAACCGAGGTTCCCAGGCTTGGGATCAGCCCTGATTTCCTATTGGAATTAACAACACTTCAAAGGGGTGCTTTTTGACCAGGATTTGTAATTGAATCACAGGCTCTGGCATCCTAGAAAGATAACTTATCTGGGGGGGGGGAGGGTAATGCCTTCCCCAGTAGGGGCTGAGACTCTGAAAGGGATCATAATTCAAAAGGAAATACAATTTCTTAAAGGGACCACAACTTACAATAAAGGAAACAGTTCCCTCCTGCTTCAAGTTGACACAGCTTAACTTTTCAAAATATTATTAAATTCTGAACTTTCTTTATTGGCCTAGAAAATTAAAAATGATTTTCTCTCCCAACAGCTGTCTACAACAAAAAAGAACAATTAATGTGGAGTCAGAAGATCTGGAGTCAAATTCCACTTATGCTACTTCCCATCAGCTATTTGAGAATAGCTCCTCTCCAAGCCTCAGTTTCCTCATCTATAAAATTAGAGTTTGCCTTTATTCATTTCTAACTTCCCTTCCAGATTTACATACACTTCCTAGTGTCATAAAGTCATTATGTCATCATAAAGTATAATCTTAATTTATTTCGTATTCTCTTCTTAGGCATCTGAAATATTCAGAAAATAGTTTGAAGTCCATAGTAGTCATAACTTATATTTATATAGCACTCATCTTCCTGAGATCAAATTCAATCTCAGATATGTATTGACTGTGTGATCCTAAGCAAGTCACTTAACCCTGTTTGCCTCTGTTTCCTCATCTGTAAAATGAATTGGAGAAGGAAATACCAAACTATTCCAATCTCTTTGCCAAGAAAACTCCAAATGAGGTCACAAAGAGTAGGGTGCTGAACAATTATACACACTTCTATATGTATTATGTTTATCAATAGTTAATGCAAGGATTATTATTACAAATAATAAAATTGAAAGACTAAGTGACTTGTATCTAAAGGCACACAGCCAATGAGTTTCAAGCCAATACTTGAATCTAGGTCATTTAACTCCAGGTATAGGTACACTCACTCCACCACCAACAGCCTAACATTATATAACCTCTTGAACTAGAGACTTATACTGTCTCATACAAGAAATAATTCTATATAAGAACTAGCTGAAAACACTATGGGATGTTTGACCTAGAGAAGAAAAGAAATAGAGGGAATACAGTGGCTTTCAAATATTTGAAATGTTTCATGTGGAAATGGGATTAGACAAAAATAACCCCTAGAAGGCAACTGAACTCAGATTAAAGGCATTGACTTATCATGATCCCAAAGGACAATTGATGAAATACACTTTCTTCTTCTTGATATGATAGTGCGGGGGAGTGAGGAGTAAGGAGGGAGAATTTGGGCACAGGTTTCTTACACTATCAGCTTCAGCAACTAAACTTTTTTACACAGGAGAATTTTATGGGGGTAGCAAATTTAGAAATTGTAATTGGAAAAACAAAAGGCAATAATAAAAGAGTTTTTGAGATTGTTTAGATTTTTCTATTTAGTTACAGAGGACAGAACTAAGATCAGAAGATGGAAATCATAGAGAGGCATTGCTTGCAACTCTGCAATTCTATGTATGTAGCTGGCAGATAGTTGGAGTAGTGAATACAGTGCTGAGCTTGAATTCAGGAAAACCTGAGTTTCAATCCTGATTCAGAGCCTTAGCTAGGCAAATCACTTAACTTATCTCAGTTTTGTTACTTATAAAATGGGAATTAAAATAGTAATTCCTCCCTCACAGAGTTGTTATGAAGATCAAATAAATTTATATTTGTAATGCATTTTGTAAGCCTAAAATCTGGGCAGCAAGAAGACAGAGCACTGGGCCTGAAATTAGAAAAACTAATCTATCTGAGTTCAAATCTGGCTTCTTGAACCCTATTTTTCTTAGCTTTCTCACCTGAAAAGTCATCTGGAGAAGAAAATAGCATACCATTCCAGAATCTTTGCCAAAAAAATCCCAAATGGTGTCACAAAAAGTCAGATACAAATGAAACAACAAATAACAATTAAAAAAAAAACTAATTGGCAAACCTTAAAGCACTATATAAATATTTATTATTTGTATCATTTACATCCCATCTTTGTTAATTATTAGCTTTGTGATTCTGAGCAAGTTGCTTGTAAAGGAATTTTCATACCTGAGAGTATTTTGCAAACTTAAAAACATATTAGTTATTATCAGCTTTGTTACTTATTATCATTGTGACTTTGTAAATTATATAACCTCTGATTCAGTTATTATTATTATTTGGTTTTCCCCAATGGTGTCATGATAATCTATTTAATTTTCTATAAGACCAGGAAATTTTATTAATCTACAATTTGGATTTTAAAAATATTTGTATCCTGATTTAGAAAATATTTATTTCATAATTTTCAAGGATAACCTTTACTTAAAGTAGATTAAAATTTTATAATCATTCTTTAGGATTCTCTCTCTTCATATATGTGTGTATATATACATATTATATATGTATGTCAATTAACAGTAAGTATGTCAAGTTTAGTACATTTATCCATACATTGAAAGTATTTGAAGGTGCTTGAAAAATAATATTTTAAATTATTTTAATACCTCATCTTACTCATATTATCAATTTGCTTGATCTGTTAAGAAAGTATTTGCTAAGCAAAGTCCTTCTACACAGATGATTCTAGCCATGACATATCAACCAAGTTTCATTCCTGTATCTTTAAAAGCTTTTTTTGATATTTCCTCCTTATTATCTAGCAATATCCTGAGATTTAATTCATCACAGAATCATAAGCATTAAAGGTAAAAAAAAAAAAAAAAAAAAATCCTCAAGAAAGTATCTGGCTCAACCCTTTTCTTTCTTATTTGGGCAACTTCTCTGAGGCCCAAAGAAGTTAATTTTCTCCCCACAAGTTGAATCCCATTTCCTTTGACCTTTCCCTCATTGGCACCACTAGACACTCAGCTTGAGGAACCATTGAGGTATCTTTGATTCTTCAACTCCTCCCCCTTCACCACATACTTTCAGTGATTTACTAAGTGCTAGATTTGTATAGTGCCCTAAAGTTAATAAAATGCTTTCCTCACAATAATTGGATAATATACAAGTATGTCATTCTTTCACATACATATTATATAACTTTATGCTTGTATGCATATATAAACAAAAACTAGATAGAGGAGTGGATGGATTGGAGGACAGATGACAAATACTATCCCTATTTTTCAGATAAGTAAAATAAGTCCCAGTAAGTTAAGCAACTTGTTTCTATAGAGCCCTAAAGTTAACAAAATGCTCTCTTCACAATAATTCTATAAATTACGTCATTCTTGTACATACATTATAAACATATATACATACATTATGTACATATATAAACACACAAGAAGTAGATGGGGGCAAGAGAGAAAAAGAGAGACAAAGAGTGAGATTACAAGTATTATCCCCATTTTTCAGATAAGCAAAATTAATCTCAGTGAGGTTAAACAATTTGGTCATGGTGACATAGCTAGAAACTATCAGAATCTGAATTTAAATCCAATTTTCTCCATCTCAAAAAGCAAAACTCTTTTCATTATGCAATGCTATTTTTTAAATCTTTGAAATTCCTCTAATATCTATCCTTTTTTTCTCTATTCCCACTGTTGTCATCCTAATTCAGGTACTTATCACCCTACTTGTAATCACAGCAAGATATTCTTTTCTAAATCATCAGATTTTAGGAAAGACAGTGACAAACTGAAACACATATAGGAAGACAATCAGAATGATGAGTGGATTTGAAACTGTCCCAAACAAAGATTGGCTGAAAGAATGAAAAATATTTATCTTGGGGAAGAGAAGACTTAAGGGACAGATGACCTTTTGTTTCAAAAGCTGACATAGAGAAGAATCAGAGCCATGCTATCTGCTACCTTTGTGTCCTTGGTTAAGCCACTTACCCATTCTGACTTGTAGTTTTCTTCTCTAGAAGGTGAGGAGCTTGGACTAAATGGTTCTTTCTCAAAGTCTGTGATCCCATTAGGTTCAAGAACCTAAGAGTAAAAGGTGGAACTTTCAGAGTCAGATTTTTCTGCATAAGAAAAACTCATAAACATTAGTGTTGTCCAAAAATGAAAGAGACTGCCATGGAAGCAAGAGAGTTCCTCAACAATGGAGATCTGAAAGTAGAGCTAGGACAATAACTCTCAGGGATTTCTTAGAGCATATTCTTGTTCACTACAGGTTGGACAAGAAGACTTCCCTTTGACTCTTAGATTGTTGGAGTATGCTACTAAGTTTCTTACCTTATATCTTCTGTTTTTCCCCCAACCCATCCTCAAAACTCTGCTTAATATCCTTCAACGATTTCCCATTAATTCCCAATTTTTCACCCTGTAATTACAAATGTTCTCCAATTTCTTTCTCCAGCTCTTTACCATTACATCTGACCACAAACCTTCTACTGCCACAACGTTGCTTCACAGTATCTTAAGTGCCATACTTATTACCTTTTCTAATTCAATTCAACAAATGTATCTGTATCTTTAAAAGCTTTTTTTGATATTTCCTCCTTATTATCTAGCAATAAGCCTTTCATGCTTTTATTGACTATTTGTTGAAGTGATCCATTGAGTGGTTGATGCTATTCTCATCACTCTACCCAATTCCTACTTTCCCTTATCTTGAGATAAACCTCTTTCATGAAGCACAGGATTACATCCGTAGCTATCTCTCTGAACATAGCTGAATACCCTAACATCTGTTTGGGCATATAATACATCTTACTTTATATTATTATTATTTAAAAGATTTGTTGTCTATGTTTTTTCTACCCAGGAGAATAGGAGTTATGCATCTTATTTTTGGTCCTCCACAGCACCTAACAGTGCTGGGCATAATGTAATTATTTACATCCAAACTGAAGACATTTTCCATTAATGTGGCTGCTTCCATAATGAGCTTGTAGTTTCATCTCACACCATTTCTTTGCATGCAAAATCCAGTGAAATTTCTCTCCAAATTACAAGACCACACAAGGTAGGGATAGCATATATAATGACTCAGCCATGCACCAGAGAATTTTTCTGCAAGCAAACAATGCCCTAAAGAATCTGTCCAGGGAATACTATGCTACATAGTATTCTTACATAATGAGAAATACCCAGCATAGTTCAGATCTCCCTTGTTGCCTATTTTTACTTGAATAGATTTTTTTTTAAAGACTGATGAGAAGCTATTATTTAACTTCACTAATAGAGACTTTGACTTTATGGATTTTGTTAGCTATATGAAATTTGGAGTTTCAAATGAGAAATGGAAATTTTAGTGGCCCAATATGAAAGACATCATGCAAATAAATCTGATATTTAACAAATGTGCTAACAGATTTCATAATAAAATTATGAGTAATATGAGTAAACCTTCATGATGGATCATCAGTAAATATCAATCAAGCATTGTCAGACTAAATACCCTTATCAGGGTTGATTTTTCTTCTATGAAATGATTGATAATATGTTTAATATTTTAGCTTTCTAAAAACTTATTAAATAGGGAATTATAATCCTCTTAGATTTGTTCATTTGATTTTTTTAAATCTGTTCATTGATGATTCCTAATTTTATACCCGCAATGACTACTCAAAAGGTCTCAGAGAAATTGAATGGTGAGATCAGAACACTACTAGCCAAGTAATGGTCATATGTGTTTGTTCCATGGGACCTGAGGTCCAGTATTTACAGAGTTTGGATATAGTTATTAACTTTTATAACTAATCATCTCTTTCTGTGGGCCCACATCTTCAAGTTCCAGTTTCAGTTACTATTCAGGCCTAAGAGAGGGTGTACTGACATGACAGGAAGATGACTTAAGTATAAAGCTATAATGTACAGATAGATTGCAACAGTACATTAGGCTTTTTGTTGTAAGTAAAATCAAATAAATAATGTAGTTATGCTAGTCTTCCAAAGAAGTACTGACCCTCGAGCCTCAGAATCCTGGAGAAATCAGACTGTGCCAGTAAAATAACCTTTGTGAGAATTTTAGTGACAATAAAAATTGAAATTATGAGCACCAGCAATTGTTCAATTTGTATTTTTTTCCTTAGGAAAGACTACCTACTTTTTTTTTTTTTTTTTTTGCCTGTGGTTCAGTTTCATATATTTCAACACACCCATTGTGAAAACCCTTGAAAACTCTCTATAAAATACTCAGAGTGGGTCCCTCTATTTTATTCTTCTTAACTTTATAAATCTTCTTTTGGCGTTTTAAATTTGACATGTCAGAATTTCATCTCAGCGGCCACATAGTCTAATGTTTATCTGAGCAAGAATCCTATCTACAATTTCTCCAACCGATTCTGTATAGCCTCAGTTAAATAACTAAATCTCAGGAGCCTTAGTTGCCCCTTTTGTAAAATGAGGGTAAAATAATTGTTTTTTCTCTATGCTTCCTTCCAGCCCTAAATCTATGAATTGGTTATTCAGCTTCTGCTTAGGACCCCTTAGTAAGGAAGAACTCACTATCTTCCAAGACAACCCAACTGACTTTGGAATAACTTTCATTTTTAGGATATTTTGTTTCCTCAAATCAAATCTAAACTCTCCTCTTGGCAAATTCCACTCATTTCTACACTGCCTTTTGGCTCAAGTAGAACAAGTCCTCTTCCGCATGATAAGCCATCACACACTGGAAGAAAGTTATTATCTGACCATATATCCCAATCTATCAATTTCGCCATCTCAGCTCCTATAAATGATTCTCTCATGGTCCTTCACCAATGTTGCTGCCCCTTTACATTCTCTATTTTATCAACGTCCTTCCTAAAATGAACACGAAAAACTTGACAGAATTCTCCATAGATAATATGTATAAGGCAGAGTACAATGATACCATAAACTTCCTAGTTCTAAACTACAATAGGTATTTTTTTTTTTTTTTTTACTGTATATCAGAAGACCATAGCTAGGAGACATCAGAGTGCATAGCACTGGGTCTGGATTCATCTTCCTGAATTCAAATGCAGACTCAGACATTAGCTGTGTGACCCTGGACAAGTCAATTAATCCAGTTTATCTCAGTTTCCTCATCTCTAAAATAATCTAAAAAAGGAAATGGCAAACTATTCCAATATCTTTGCAAAGAGAACCCCAAATGGGGTCACAAAGAGTTAGATATAACAACATGACCAAACAATAAAGATTTTATTCACTTTATTCTACAACTTAGTTTGTAGTCCACATCTTTTTCTTCATGCAAATTATTATCTAGCTATATCTCCCCATCTTAGATATTGATTTCTTGAAACCAAATATAAGGTTTTATATTTAATCCTTTAGAATTTTATATCATTTTATTTAAACCAATATCATAGCCTTTTAAGTTCTTAATCAGTCATTTTCAGTCATATATGACTCTTCTTGTCCCCATTTGGGGTTTTCTTGGCAACCACTAGAGTGGTTTGTCATTTCCTTCTCCAAATTATTTTACAAATAAGGAAGCTGAGGTAGAGTTAAGTGACTTGTCCAGGATCACACAGACCTGGAGGTCAGATTTTGAACTCAAGAAAATGAGTCTTTCTGACTCCAGATCAACCCTGTACTGTATCCACTGTACCACCTGGAGACACATGCTCTTTTTACCTGTGTTACCTATTTCTCCTAGCTTAAATATTGAAATAGTACAGGGCTCTGGGGGATTCTTTTAGTGACCTCCTTTCAAACTGACAGTGAAGAATTAATTACTACTCTTTTTGTCCTTGATGCAACCAATTTTGAGTCTAGACAACTATACAGATAGTAAACAATTTTGATATAGGTTTTACGTGTATAATTTGTAAACCATTTCTGTATTAGTCATCTTGTGAAGAAGATAGGAACAAACAAAAAAAAAAGGAAGGAAGTATGTTTCAGTCTATATTCAGATAAAATCAGTCATTTTTTTCTCATAGATGATTAGCATTTTTCATCATGAGTCCTTTGGAATTGTCTGGGATCATTGTATTGGTGAGAATAGCTAAGTCATTCATAACTTTTTGTCACGTAATATCACTGTTACTGCGTACAATATTCTCCTGGTTCTCCTCATTTCACTTTGTTTCAGTCCGTATATATCCTTCAAGTTTTTCTGAAATCATTCTGCTCATTATTTCTTATAGCTCTATAATATCCTTTTGCAATCATACATAACAGTTTATCTAGCCATTATCCAATTGATGGGAATCCCCTCAATTTCTAACTCTTAGCTACCATAAAAAGAACTGCTACATTTATTTTTGTAAAAATAGGTTTTTTTTCCTTTTCCTTTTGTTTAAAAAAAAAAAAACAAAAAACAAAAAAACCTCTTTGGGATATATACCTAACAGTGATATTATTGAATCAAAGGGTATATGCAGTTTTATACCCCTTTGGGCAAAGTTTCAAATTGCTCTCCAGAATGGTTGGATCGATTCACAACTTCAACCAACAATTCATTAGTGGGGCCTGATATGTTCTTGAAGAAGCCATGCTGGCTTTTGTGATCAAAAATTATTTTTCTTACTCTATTTAATAGTACTTTCTTAAGTTTTGCCAAGAATTGAAATCTGTGGTTTACAGATTCTACTTTCTTCTTTTTTTCATAATTTCCAACATCTCTCATTCTAGGAGTATTACTTTTTTTTCTTTCTAAAATCATATTTGTCAGTTTTTTCAGTACCATATGATGTAGTTGTGATTCCTATCCTTCATTTTTATCATCTTTTTTCAAAATTATAATAGGTATGTTTCTAAGAGTTTTTTTTAACTTAGATTATTTTCATTTGACTCTTCAACTCTAACAGCCTGCTAACAGTCCCATATGCCAAAATTCAAGAATACCATATTTCTCTCTTACTCAGATTTTCTGACTTGCTTACAAAGAAGTTGATTTTACTTTCTCTCAGAGACTGACTTTGTATCCTTGATCATGGTTTTATTCCCTATTTCTTTCCAGACTTTTTTTTAAAATAATGTGGTAACTTGATATGTACTTCACATTTTGCATCTAAAGCATCCATTCTCAAAGTGTGATCTGAGGACCCGTGAGTGTCCCCAAGATCCTTTTAAATAATCTTTAAAATTAAAACTATTTTTAATAAAACTAAAATGTTTTCATTTCTAATAAAGTAAACTCTAATAGATATAACCCACAAACAAACATAAGCTCATTGCCATCTTCAGTAATTTTTAAAAGAACAAAGGAGTCCCAAGACAGCTAGATTGAATGGTAGATATAATACCATAGGCCTAGAGTTAGGAACTCACTTTTTGGAGTTTAAATCTGACCTCAGAACCTTACTAACTATATGACTCTGGATAAATCACTCACCCCTGTTTGCCTTAATTTCCTCATCTATAAAATGAGTTAGAGAAGAAAATGCCAAACTACTTCCAGTATCTTTGCCAAGAAAACTCTTAATGGTTTTATATAGAGTCAACTACAACTGAAAAATGGCTGAATAACAAAAAAAAAAAAAAAAAAAAAAAAAAAAAAAAGATCCTGAAACCAAAAAATTTGATAACTGCTCATTTACATCAAATATTGGCAAACTACAACCCACAGGACAAATCTGGTCTGCTGACTATTTTTGAACATACTATGAGCTAAGAATGGTTTTTTCATTTTAAAACTAAGTCTCCTTATATTAGCTAGAGAGCCATTCAGAAACAGACAGCACTTTGCTTATGCTTTGATAGAGGGTATTAAGCCTGATGTCTGAGGATCTGAGTTCAAATGCTATTCATCACAATTACTGTTTAACCTTTAACTTCAGTTATCTCATCTAGAGTCAAAAAAAACTCATCTTTCTGGGTTCAAATCTAGCCTCAAACACTTTCTAACTCTATGATTCTGGACAAGTCACTTAACTCTGTCTCAGTTTCCTCATATATAAAATGAGTTGGAAAAGGAAATAGCAAACTACTCCAATATTTTTTTTGCCAAGAAAATCCTAAGTGGAGTTAGAAAGCATCAGCTATAGTTGAAAATGACCCAGCAGCAAAAACAATAACAAAAACTCTTCAAAGGCAGGGGTGCTATTATTATCCCCATTTAAGAGAAAAGAAGAAAAGGAGAAAATAAATAATTATTAATTTCAATATTTTTCAAATAAATCAAAAACAAAATCATGGAAGTTGTTAGGAGGGCCTAAACTCAAACTCAAAACCATCATCCCCAAATTTAATGCTCCTTGCAGGGCAAAGTTATTCAGAATGTACACAGAAGTCTGATATGGGTATTAAGTGTCTCTTCTGCCATCTAGAGTACAATCACAGCAGCATGTATATATATATAGTCTTTTGTCCTTCCACAGAAAAATCGGACATTTCATTGTTAAAGCTAAGTATTATTATTATTAATCCAATTTAATAAATGTTTTAAAGCACCTACTGTGCCAGGCATTATGCTAAAGCACTGTGGTAAGATTTTTATCCATCATTATTACTCTTTGCCAATTATTAATATATCATGCTTTTCTTCTCAAAAGTATTTCTACCTCATTTAATACTAACCAAATTTTAGATGAAGCCTTTATTTCACCTCTTTTAAATACAGACATTTGGCGGTTGATATTCGTTTCACACAGGATCATTTGAAGACAATTTCCCATTCAAAAGGCCTATGTAATAGACAATGAAAGAGCATAAGCATAATATTCAGATTTTCTCAGAACAAGATCTAGTCCTAGGTAAAAGAAGATCTATCCACTGCGCCACCTAGCTGCCCCCATCTCTTCTTCTTTGTTCCTCTTCTTCATTAATTCACCTTCTGCATCCCTTTTGGGATGTTTGCACATAGTTATAGATGATTATCTCTTTTTCAAAAACTGATACATTGGAATAAATGAATGGAAAAGCATTGAGTATAGGCAAAGTCCTGTGCTAAGCTCTGAAGGTACTAATAGAAATACTCTATCATATATAATTATATATAGCTATGTATATGCTTATGGATAAGCAAGAGGAATGGAAGTACCCCAATCTGATGCTCCAGATCTTTTCAAACTCCGATATGATTTCATTCATTAGAATTGTAATTAAGGTACAACAACTGAGACTTTATCCCAAGGGACTAAAATCTAAAAGGTGCTAATAGTTCTTCAACTCCTTCAGCAGCATAGAAATAACTAAAGGTAGCAGCAACTAATTAGCAAGACTAATTTTTAAAGTTATAGTCTTAAATTTATTTTAAGAATATTAAAATGATCATTGAATTACATGAATAATTATATTAAATACAATCCTCTAGACTATTGCTCTAGCCTCTCAATCAGTTTTCCTACTTCCATTCTTTTCCATCTCCAATCTTCTACAGAGCAATCAAAATGATATTTCTCAGAATAATCTTATGAGTTACTAAGGTAAGTATAATTTTATAGATGTATATATATTTTTTCAATAATATTTTATTTTTTCAAATACATGTAAAGATAGTTTTCAGTTTTCATTTTTGTAAGACTTTGTGTTCCACATGAATTAATCAACCTGCTATCTGGGGGAGGGGGGTGGGGGAAAGGAGGGGGAAAATTGGAACAAAAGGCTTGGCAATTGTCAGTGTTGTAAAATTACCCATGCATATATCTTGTAAATAAAAAGCTTTAATAAAAAAAGAAATTAAAAAACTTTGTCTTCCAAATTTTCCCCCTCCCCAAAACAGTAAGTAATCTGATATAAGTTAAATATGCAAAAGGAGAAAAAACATGAGAAATAAAAAAGCATACAAATAAAAAATTAAAATACTGTTTCTATCCACATTTGGTCTCCATAATTCTTTCTTTGTATATGGATGACCTTTCCATCACATCTACTGAAATTGCCTTGAATCACCTCACTGTTGAAAATAGCCATGTTGATCATCACATAATGTTGTTGTTACTATGTACAATATTCTCTTGGGTCTGCTCACTTGATTCAGCATCAATTTTATGTAGATTCTTCCAGGTTTTTCTGAAGTCAGCCTGTTCATCATTTTTATAGAACAATATTCCATTACATTCACATACCATAACTTATTCTGCAATTTCCCAGTTAATGGGTATCCACTTACTTTCCAGTTCTTTGCCACAACAAAAAGGGCTGCTATAAACATTTTTGCACACGTGCAAAAAAATTTCCCTTTTTTGTGATCTTTTTGAGAGACAGAATCAGTAGTGACATGGCTGGATCAAAGGGTATGCACAGCTTTGGGCATAGTTCCAAACTGTTCCCCAGAATAGCTGGATCAGTTCACAACTTCACCAACAATGCATTAGTATCCAAGTTTTCCCACATCCCCTCCAACATTTATCATTATCTTTTTCTGTCATCTTAGCCAATCTGAGAGGTGTGAAGTGGTACCTCAGAGTTGGCAAGATTTGATTAATTATAATCAAAATAAGAACAAAATACTAAATTATCCTTCTTTGTTACACCAAATCTACATCTCAGATGAATTCCTTCCTTGTTCAGCCATACTTCCTTGATCCCATCAGCAACCTCCTAGCAGTGACTTTGAAAGGTCTAGGGATCTTTACCTCCATGAAACCTTGTGTCTCAAAGTTTTTTCCCTTTCCAAAATTGAATTTATCTTTAAAATCTGTTTTTGGTGTACATTTCAAATTGCTTTTCAACATATTTTGCCAAGCCTGTCCTAAATGCCAAAATTCCCAATTATAGCTCTGACACTCAAAGTCATATTCAGGCATTAATTCATAAAAAGATCAGTCTCATTCTTAGCCTTCCCACCTGCTTTTAACCCCAATATACCTCTGACCTAATCCTGATCATGACCCTAACTTGACCAAACTGTGTTCTCCTTTGGTCTAAGATATAATACAAACTCTAACTATATATCAGGTTCAGGAAGGCTCTACATGGGAAAAAAATCTGGATTCACTCTCTGCTGCCTCATCCCCCCAGTGAATTCCCTCCTCAAGTCCAAAATAAACCACAAGCATTTGGGTTAATATAGAGTGACCATATGCTTCTTTCTTTTTATAGATAATACTTATACTTGTTTATATATGCCAAAACAACAGATTGTTGCATAACATCTATGCTCATTTCAAGACCCTTAAAACAACAACAATATGGCAATAACTATGTAATAAATAATTTCAAATGTAAATAATAATAGCTAGCATTTATGTGGCACTCAAAGATTTGCAAAGTTCTTTACAAGTAAATCCTATTTTATCCTCACAACAACCCTAGCAAGTAGCAATAGTATTAACCCCATTTACATTTGAGGAAACTGAGACAAGAAGAAATTAAATGATTTGTCCAGAGCTACATAGCTAGGAAGTATCTGAGACTGGATTCAACTCTTCCTAACTCCAGATCTAATAGCTGCCCTTTAATACACATAAATATAACTATTTTCTACACAGCCAATAGCATATGTTGAAAAAAAAGTTTAAGCCCTCCTTTAAGCAGTTCCTCAACCTGGTACATTAATAAGCACACTCTGTAGGGGCAGCTAGATTGGGCAGTAGATAGAGCACTGGCTCTGGAGTCAACAGGACCTGAATTTAAATACAGCCTTGTTAGTCATTATATTATAATAATATATTGCATATATTATAAAATTAGCAGCCTTGAAGGGGGATCCTTTCCAATTTAACTTAAAATAAGTAATTTCATGCTCAGATCATTGTCATAAAAATTTGAAAGAGGGAGTTTATATACCAAAAGTTCAGAGATATAAGTGACCTCAGAGTCCCTCTTCCTTTCTTACTTTGCAAATGAGAAAACAGAAATCAAGTAAGTATCAAAATATAGTAGCTTCTTCATAAATGCTTGATGATTGATGAAATAACTTGCCCAGGGTCATACAGCTAGCAATGCCCAAAGGTAGAATTTGAACCTGGATCTTCTGATTTTATAGTCAAGTTTCTGTTCCCCTCTACTTTTCCATGTTGCCATTGACATTAGTAACATTACCTCTTCATTGAATGGTTATTTGAGACTCAGAGCTTCAGAAACTTATTCCCATTTCATATGATTAATTAATAGCAATAGAGGAAGAGCTAGGATGTTCACCTATCCTTGACAGGTGAGAGCCAGAATACTCCCTTGGTACCCTTGTGATGTCAGAAGAAAGTGAGGGAAAAGCTCAGCACATTGGATGAACCCCACTCCCTGCTCTGTGGTGAACTTTAGAATCACATGGGATGAAGAAGAATGCATTGTGTGGCAATCTATATTGCAGAAGGAGCTAGGTGGTATGGTGCATGAGAGCACCGAGCTGGAGCTGGGAAAATCTGAGTTCAAATCTGCCTCCAGACACTTCCAGAGGATGAGGAGTGAACCTGGACAAATCAGTTAATCTTTGCCTTCCTCAGTTTCCTCAATTGTCAAATGGAACTAATAATAGCAAGTAACTCAAAGTCTTATTGTGAGGAATTTGTAAAGCACTTAGTATACTATCTGGCCTGTAAGTAGGTGCATAATAAATGCTTGTTTCCTTCCTGTATTATTGCAGGGAATTTCTGAATTAATAACTTAGAACCAAATAGACCATATATTTCTACTAATACCTACTAACCTTCAAATGGATATTGTGAACATTTATAAGACAGATGAGCTGAAATATTTTCATTTGACTTTTAAATCATCCAGAATCAGAGCCTACAGTACTATAATTAACATCCAAAGATAATAAAGGACATTTCAATAGCACTCATGGATGCACTTTCTCTATCTCTTTCTGGCTCTGTCCTCTCTTTTCCTGCCTCTTTTTCTCCTTATTTCTCTGTCTCTCTTCTACTCTGGCTATCTGTGTCTCTCTCCACCCCCACCCCCACATATGGCACATATTCACATGCATACACACATGCACATACACATGCATATACACACATACTCACAAGTACCAAGTAATATTTCTACAACAGCTTGTCAAACTGCTGCAGGGCCAGTGACACCAATAATTATGAGATATTGACCTGCGTGCAAGCAGACTTTTATTAGTGCTACATTCTTAAATTGTCAGGATAGCTTCATATCAGAATTTGACTTTTTCATTTTACTTCCTTAGGGGATAATTGATCATTTCAGAGCAAAATTAGACTTCAGAGACCCAATGGTAGGTGACTTACTAAAACTTCTGTTTTGACCAATATCTAGAGGAACCTTCACTGATGTCATAGAGACTTCCCACAATCTTCTATGGAAAGAGACAGGTTTTAAAGAGATTGTCTCTGTTAAGAGTCCTCAGATATCATCATGCCTTAGAATATCCTGAAGCTTTCTTGGGCTTTACATGTTCCAGATAACACCTCTATTAAAAAAAAAAATTATATTGCTTGAGTTTGTCATTTGACAAATGCTAAGATAAAGAATTGGAAAAATATAGAGAGTAAAGAAAAGAATGACTATTATATAGATCAAGTAACAATTAGAACTAAATGTGAGGATCAACTAAGGGGCCCAGTGGATAGAGAACCACACTTGGAATCAGGAGGACCTAAGTTCAAATTCAGTCTCAAACATTAGCTGTGTGACCCTAGGCAAGTCACTTAATCCAGATTGCCTATTAAAAAAAAGAAAAGAAAAGAAAGAAATGAATGGGAAAAAGAAAGAAAGAAGCAGCTAGATGATGCACTGGCTCTAGAGTCAGGAGAACCTGGAGCAGCTGTGTGATTCTGGGCAAGTCACTTATCCCCCATTGCCTCTCAAAAGAAAACCCCAAAGAAGAATGGGAGAAAGAAGTTTGAGTGAAAAGTAGGAAAAGTCCTCCTGTTGATATCTGATGATTTGTATTCTGGCAAAAAACTCCTCCATGCTTTTGCTTCTCCCATTGCTTTTGTTCATCTGGCATGCTCTTTTCCCTTAATTATCATGCCATACTTTTTAGTACTGGATGAGACCTTAGAGATGATCTAACTGAAACTACTCATTTTACAGATAAGG
Organism: Sminthopsis crassicaudata; assembly: GCF_048593235.1. Taxonomy (NCBI): domain Eukaryota; kingdom Metazoa; phylum Chordata; class Mammalia; order Dasyuromorphia; family Dasyuridae; genus Sminthopsis; species Sminthopsis crassicaudata. The sequence continues at coordinate 219,156,363 of NC_133619.1, read as the reverse complement.
AAAAACGGGTCCAAAAGGTCGTGTCAGGCAATGGTATGACTGAGATTGTTAAAATACCACCTGTCTACTGTCATTGCTCAAATGCATCCTCTTTTATGAAATTTTCCTGAAACTATCCAGATGGAAATTCACTCTCCATCCCTGGAGTTTACAACATTTTATTGATTCCATATTATCTTCCCTGATATTTTTATTCCTCAAGCAACCTTACCCAAGAACCATTAACAGTTCCCTCATATCATAATAACTGCCTTTTTAACTAGCCAACTTTAAGCTACTAAGATAAGACAAAAAGACTAGTTGATATTACTATGGAAAATGGGAGGCTTGTTTGAATTGTCTGCTTTTTGGTTTCACCCTATTTCTGTCTCCTAACAATCAAAATGCCTTTCTTAACTCATCAATCATTGTATTTCTTTTCTTAGAAGTAGGGTTGGACCATTATTGGCAATAAACAGTTCTGTTTCAGAGTCAAGGTTCATAGGTAGCTTCCAGATATTCCAATGTGGTTGAAATCTCCATTTAGTTTAACTATATGGCTGGTTTATACAATGTGAATAATAAATGTGTTCTTACTTGTTTTTACTTTGATACACATTAAGAGTTCTTCGCTGGGTGACAGGGTGAAATGACCACTTTATTTTCTGGCTTATTAAGGAAGAATTACAATTCAGGAAGAAGATTGCAACTTGAAAGCAGAAAAATTCTTTATTATTGCAAAGGATGAAAAGCTCACCATTTATGCTTTTATGAATGAATGATTAGGCTATACTTTAGGATTATTCTTGTATTACACAGTACTAATGCTGTGAATTGGATTTGGAAATGAAATAAGTCATTCTAATTGCAACCTCTAATCATGAAGAAGTATCACTAAATCACACATAAAAATGCCTTAAATAAAATAACATAATGAAAGAATAACTATGAAGCTGACAGGAAATTTCCAATCTGTCACTTAGAAAATTCCAAGGAAAGGGCAAAAAGGGAAAGTCAAAAATTCAAGACAAACAAGCAGATAGGAAGGATATTTATTAAAATGTATCATTCATTGCTGCCATGGTATATACCAGGGATTCACAAACTACAATTCAAAGGTCAAATCTGACTGCTCCCTACTTTGGTGCTGCTGATTAGCTAAAAAACGGTTTTTACATTTTTAAACACAAGAAAACTTTATTTTAAAATGTAAAAACTATTCTTAGGTCACAGATGGAGGATCAGATTCGACCTATGGATCAGAGATTGCCAATCACTGATATGTGCTACTTCCTGGGTAAATATTACTTATTGAAGGAGTTTTAATTAATGACAGCATGGCACAGTGGGAAAGAAGCTTGATTTAATGTCAGAAGATAAGAGTTTATATCTCATATCCAGCATTTATGAGCTATGTCACTGACATGTCTCAGTTTCCTGAAATTTAAAATGGTGGTAATACTTAGTATCTGCCTAACATACTAAATTAACAGGTATATGAGTTGTTCAGGGAAGACTAGTATTTTTGGTGTGAGGGTTTACTTCTCATTGATATTCTATTCTAAAACTACATCCTCTTTCATTTATTCAATCTACTCTTTATCCATATTGTGACTTTCAGTGTCCTGATCAAGTCTAAGGTGTGTATATATACAATATACAGCTAGAGTAGGGTAGAACTGTTCTGTTATCATATTATATTCTAAATTACAGATATTTCTGTAAAATCTCACGTCCTCTATTAGATTATAATTTCCTGAAGGATTGAAACTATGCTTAATGCCTTCTTGTATCTTCCATAGCGCCTAATCCTCTGCCTTACACATCGTTGGCACTCAATGAATATGTTTTTTCCCTAATGAAAGAAAGAAATCCATATACAAATGAGGTAGAAATCTTTAAAATTAAGAGAAGTAATTGTTTTAATGTGAGAGGTTTAATGCTCTTTCTGCATCACTGAAGATGACAAAACTAAAACTTCTAAAAGAACTGAAGCTGTTTCTTCTAAGTATCTTTTCTTTCTTTCTTCAAACCTTTTTATACTCCCACTATACTCTGATCTCAAAAGAAAAAAAGAAAGGGATGTGAAACCATTATCAAAACTTTAGTCATGTTTTATTCTTCCTTCAAAAGAAGTCATGCCAACAGCTATACAATAGCGATTCTAATTTCATATATATATATATATATATATATATTTTTTTTTTTTTTTTTTTTTTTTTTTACTGATTCTGCCTCTTTTTATAAAGTAATGCTCAATGCAAACTGTTGGGCTTCTTCCAACCCAAGAATGATGGGTGTATCTGAGCAAAAGAATATAAAATGCTAAAATATGGAACCAAAATGTTGAGAAATATTACCTAACAATGAATTTTATCATACAGTTGAAGTTCCACAGGAAACTAGTAGGAGTTCTTAATTTAAGACATTTAGAATAGTCTTAAGAAAGAGTATAACAAATGAAAATTGTACTGTGGGGAATAATCCTATCCTAGCAGGGGAATAGACTATATATATATATATATATACTATGTAACTTGTTTCTTACATGGACAATGTGCAAAATTTAGCCCTAGGTCACAGCTATCTAAGAGAATAACTAACAGTTTTTTATATTTTTTATCTCCATTATTTTCTTGCAAATATATCAATGCCAGAGAAGACATCTTTCTCCACCATCCTAAGATAAATAAAATTTTGTGCTCTATGGAGATTATTTTTCTCTGGATATTTTCCTGTATTATACTTCTTTGTTTCCCTTTAAGGCAAGATGGAATACTAGTTTACCTAAGTAAAAACAGAAAGGAAACTTTGATATTGTAGTGGTGGTGATGCTAGTAGTGGTAGTAGTAATAGTAGTAAATCTAATCCCTCAACAACTCAACATATTCTCTCCAATAGGAGGGAAAATCTGTCTTGATCATGCTTCTATTTCTCACTTAATCTCAGTAGGTAAGGAGCTGTAAAAATTTATTGGGGAAAGAATCTGCTTTCCACTGGGTCTAGGGTCATTAGAACTCTGCTAGGACGCCTAGATTTACAATACCATAGTATGGCTCCATGTGGCTCTTCTTCCTTCTCCTCACTTGAGCTGCTGCCTAGCCCATATATACTATCTCCAGTGAACTATAACACTTTGTCTATTCTCTAAAATATCTAGCATCCTACACTATGAGCAAGGTTCTGACCTAAACAGTTTTCTTTCTCATTAAGCACATTATCAAAGCAGTAATAGTTTCTTCCCACACTTTACTTGAAAAAAAATCTTTCTCTCCATATATTAAATATTATTATCTTCATTTGTTCTATTACTCATAGAGAAAAGCAACTATAAATGATTCCTTCTTGGAAGAGATAGTAATGAAAAAATTCCACTTCTTTCTCCTCTCTTCCTTTTTTCAGGAATAAGCAACCAGGGCAATAGAAATAAAGTGTTGAAGGGTAACAAGGGATCAGGATTAAGTAGAGGCCTTTTCCATTAAGCCATGGTATTTTTAATACCCATGCTCCCTTTAGCATGTAAGACTTTAATAGGAGAAAATGATAACCTAAAGAAGACTTGCCAGATCTTCCTTTCCTACAGAAACACCACAAAGACCAGAAAGGATGGACTTTGTAGATCACACAGTAGTCATATGGACTACAGCATGGTTAAATCCAACCAATGCAATTCTTCACATTTAAAGGCGGGGATAGTAGCTACTGAGCCAGAAGTAGTTACTTGCTCTGGCCTCTCTTAACATCCTTTCAGTGACTCAAACTCCACTCTGAAGATTAAGTAACCCAATATCAATTATTTCTTAATTAATTATTTTTAATTAATAGGCTAATAGGACCATTTTTCAACACATAACTTGAAATTCAAGAACTAAGTTTTGTTTGATCCAGAATTGAAATCCAATGTTTGACATGTTGTTAAATCTATACTTTCATGAGTATAGATTTTCCCTGAGCAGCAATGTGAATGTCAATGCAGACTGCAAGATGTTTACACATTTGTATTCACTATAGCTCTTCTTAATGACTTTAAAAGGGTCTTTACAACTGCCCATAGTTTTAGAAAACATGTCTAGAACTTTATGCTAGTCATAGAAGGAATTCTGCATTTTTTTAAAAAATCATTCCAGCTATTTCTTCTCTGCTTTTGCCTCAATAGAAAATTCAGTGATATTTAGTCATCTTCTTTACATAGAGGAAAGATGTAATTTTCACTATAATGTAACCCTGGAAACTACAGCAGAGTGGATAATTATACTACATATTCTTTCTTTGGAATAATAACATGATTGGGGATCAAGTTTCTGATTAAGAACTTTATATAGGGGTGGTTAAGTGGTACGGTGTATAGAGTACCAGCCCTAAATTCAGAAGGACGGGAGTTCAAATCTGGTCTCAGACACTTAACACTTCCTACCTGTGTGACCCTGGGCAAGTCACTTAACCCCAATTGCCTCAGGAGGAAAAAAAAAGAACTTTATATAAAGCAAATAAGAGCTTTGCTGAAAAATCTTTCAAAATAGTGAAGATAAAAAACTCTTATTCAATATAGTTTGTTGTTGTTGTTGTTTAAATCATGCTCCAAATATCAGCACCTTGGCCAAGAGCAAAAAGATATTAAAAGTCAGAACTATGGCTAAAGACAGTTCTGAGCCATCAACAATTGAGAATAAGTATATAGGTTTTGTGTAAGGGACTTAAGGAGAAAGAGAGTTAGCTTACTCTCAAAAGTAACAGACTGGCTGTCATTGTGGATTCTTGTAGCAGTATTAGTTATTTTTGGAGAATGACTCAGATGCAGGTGAGCCTCCAAAGTTCAGGAAGGACGTGGCTGCATTGTCAGGTTTCCTGTGAGCTTTCCCTAAAGTAGGCATTTCTCTGAGTATTTCCCCTGGTAGATTCACCCTTGGGAGGGAGCTGAGGGAATCTAATGCTTATTTGTCTGCCCACCCCCTTGGCACTTTGTGTGCTATGGCAGTGATACCTCCAATTTGGCTATGATGATGTAAACAAAAATCTCCCAGCCAGAGGTTTCCTACAAAGTTATCAGAAAATGAAGCCAACTGAGAATGAAGCAGGAATTTTCCATCTGGATATAGTCAACACATTAAGTTACTTTCCTGTGTGGTATTTATCTGTTACATGGTTGAGATGTTTTTAGGGATAGAAGGAGGAATGACTTGAAAGTGATCATAACTTTTTAAAAGAACATTTATGGGGCAGCTAGGTGGCGCAGTGGATAGAGCACAAGCCCTGAATTCAGGAGGACCAGAGTTCAAATCTGATCTCAGACTTCCTAGCTGTGTGACCCTGGGCAAGTCATTTAACCCCAGCCTCAAAAAAAAAAAAAAAAAAAAAAAAAAATTATAAAGCATTTCCTTAAATATATGTGTAAAGTGAAAGATAAATTGAAAAGTGGTACAGGAGTAGAAAAAGAAAAAGGCCATTTGGTCATCTTGCATTCAGTGCTCTTGACAAGTATTTGGTTACACCCCCCCAAACACCATGAAAATAATTGTAGTTTAGGCACAAACATGTTTTGAATGGTGAGAAACTGTAAGCATTCTATACTTTCTAACACCCTTCCAGTTAAGTCAGTATATACTTTGATACATGATGAATTCAAAGTAAGAATAGGCATTGGGAAGTAAAGAAAAAATGTGTTGAACAATATTGAATAATAATAAAATAAGAGAGAGCAAATACTTGCACATCACACAGCAGTCATATGTCTATATATCAGAAATGTTTGCTTTGAGTAAAGAAGTGAGAGTTCTTGGATATAACAATCATCAAACAATATTTAAAAGTGGTATTGAATATATCAAATATGCAAAAAATTAATAATTATTGACATGACTATTGCAAACATTAAAATAAATGCAAAAGTAGAAAATTAAAATAAGAAAAAGGTATGACATGAAATTAAAATTTGACCTATTAAGCAAATTTTTGATGCTGGAAAATAGGAACCAAATAGAAAAATAAACAGTACCAATTATAAGTTTTCTATAGACATTTAACTAAAGTGAATCAGTGTCCACAGTGAGATCATAAGAGTCTAGAATCCTCATCAGCTATCAAACACTTAACAATGAGGAGGAGGAGGAAGAGGAGGAGAAGAAAGAGGAGGAAGAAAAGAAGGAGGAGGAGGAGAAAGAAGGAAGAGGAGGAGAAGGCAGGAAGAGGAGGAGGGAGGAGGAAGAGGAGGTAGTTGTGGCTGTACCTGCTTGGGCTTCCTATGCATAGGAACCTTAAGTTTACCATCAAGGTCTAAAGAGAATTTCAAATGTGATAAAGGATTCAACTACTGCTTGTAGAGCATGCAACCAGGATGTTAAAGCAGTATTGACACTGTTATACTGCACCCTTGGCATTTAAAAAGACAGTTGGAGAATATAGAATACAAAAGAACTTCTGGGAAATACAAAATACAAAAAAAAAAAAAAAAAAAAAAAAGGGCTTCGGTCTTTTGAGGCAGATAGTTTTGGTAAGGAAAAGCACATGCATACACATAATCTTCCCTGAGAACTTCTCCCCTTTAAAGATAGCAGCAAAGCAATTGCAGTGAAATGGTGAAGTATCTCAAGGATCAAAAACCAAGGGGTAAAGAATAAATTTACAAAACATAGCAATTAATTTGATCCTTGTCCATCATTTGTATGATGAATTGTGTAGATTGTGAAAGTTCAGGAGGAAAAAAAAATGGATTGATAATTGATGCTGTATTAATCTTGAATTCTTCCCCATTGTGAGGATAGAGGATTAAATAAGTTGCTGAGGAAGTAGAAATCTTTGCAAAGAAAAGCCCAAAATAGAGAATTAGACACAACTGAAAAATGACTGAACAAAGACATGCCTCATTTGTTCATAGAGTGAAAAAAGTATTGTTTTGCCTACTCAGGCTTAGTGTGTTTAGAGTTCTTTGCATTTTCTGTTGTTAGAAATTAAACTTGTCTTATATTCTAATGACTTAATAGTTTAAAAGCTTGCATGAGGAGCAAGGATCCTTTGCCTTTCCTTACCTAGGTAATACTAACTTGTCATGTTCCCAAGGGAACCACTAAAATCCTGGATAAGGACAAGATGAAACAATGAACTGACAGGTATATTTATTAGAACTTATGCTGGCTTCCCAAGGAAAATTCCTTCTTCCAACACCTGTAGCTATCCTTTTATACAGTGTTCAATTGGGCCACACTGTTGTTCCTTTTTGGATTTCTTGATTATGTTTTAATCGGGTACTTTTTTAGACCTTCAATGGAATATAAGTGAGAAAGCTGATCTCTTCAATAACCTTTCAAATTACTCTCTTAGCCAGAAGTCTACATTATAAAATTTAACTGATGCCTTTTTGTCCTTTGCTTTTTTCCTTCACACATACTTCTGTATTCTCCACAGACACTGAAATTAATTTAAAGTATAAAAATCTAGAAATTTTACAGTTACCATAGTTTGGGTTGAGTTCTGTGTTCTAACTCATTTGAGATTCAACAATCTCAAGAGCAACTTTTTCAGTCATAAACAACATGTAGGATAGTAGAAAGTGGGGAGCAAAGAAAACTCTCACTCCTTTGTTTATGTTTTGGCTACAGGAAGAGCAACAGTCTCAAGCCTCTGATCTGAGAGAGCCATTCACTTTCCTGCAGCCTCTCCTTCATAGTCTCCTTGAGATTCATCCCTTCACTGAGTGAGGATGCCAGTGAAATAAATGCCTAGTGTTAAAAAGTTCTGCCTGTACTTACCTCATAATTTCTGGCAATCATCTTATTATTTTATCAAAGAAGTATAGCTTTTACCTATTTAATTATTTTCCTTTTTGATGGATTGAAACATATTTCCTCCAGGTCAAGAAAATAATTTTTTTATTCTCTGAATGATCAGAAGCTATAATTTGCTTTTGGGAATGATAAAAAAGATTATAGAAAGTCAATGGTCTAAAGCATAGCTCAGTAGGTTATAATAATTCACAAATATTAGTGTTTCCTAGGCATGCTTTGGGACTTAGGGAGGCAAGGGACAGAGTTCCAGATCTGGAGTTAGAAAGACTCATCTTCCTAAATTTAATCTCATCTCAGTCACTTATCAATTGTGAAATCCTAGGCAAGAAATTTAACCTTGTTTGCCTCAGTTTCTTCATCTGTAAAATGAACTGGAAAAGAAAACAGCAAACCAGTTTAGTAGCAAAGAAAAGCCAAATAGGATTACAAAGAATCAGACACAACTGAAAAATGACTGAACAAAGACATGCCTAGTTTGTTCACATAGCATAAAATATCAAATTTATGTATAATGAATTTTTTTCTATTTTTGTCAAAAGCTTTAATAAAAATTCAGAACTTCAGTGAACAGAGTGATAGTTTAAAATTATTTGAAAATTAAGAATCATGGAGTACCTATATTCCTATACTTCTATTTGCATAGGTATTTAATCATGTAAAACACTTTTAAGTATTAGATTTTAAAGATATTTAGTCTTCTGAGTTTGCTGATTTTTAATAATGTTTTTGCTGAAATAAAATAGATTGGCCAATTGAAATGTTGAATTTTAGATATCCAATAATTTAATAAGGAAGAAGTTGCGGACTATTTCATTAAAGTTATATGCATTAACAGAAACAGTTTTCTGGCTACCAGAGTGCATCATTCTCATTAAAAATGAGGAAAAAAAAATCTCATTGTTAGGGGCCAGGACCGTTCACAGGAAACCTCAACAGTGACTGCCTCTTCCAGCTTCCCCAACCCCACGGGGCTTCGGACGTCTCTGGCCCTCCTCGTGGAAACAGGAGGAGGGAATCACCAGACAGAGAGCTGAGGTGGATAGAATACAGTGATGTTTATTGATGTTACAAGTCAGCAGTGTCTCACCCAGCCCTTCCTTCTGTGCTCACTCTTTTATAGCCCATTTGTCTTTTTTGCATATTTCCCCATTAGAGTTTGGACTCCTCCCCGATTCCTCCCCAAAGGTGGAGCCAGTCCTTACTGTGCCTCCCCTGCACCCACCTAGATCCTAACTGTCAGTTGCCACGGTGACAGATCCCAGGTTTGGGCGGGTCCTGACACGAAGGTGTCTCAATTCTCCCCCAGGAGGTTCAGATCCAGAGCTTCTTACATCTCATGTCATAGATTCCTTCTGAGAGGCACAGTGGATAGAGAGTTGGCCTTAGAGCCAAGGAAGACCCAACTTCAAGAACTATTTTTGATATGCATTGTTTGTGTGATCCTGAGATGAGTTCCTTAATCTCTCAGTGCTCTAGGTAACTCTAAGACTAGGAGCAATAGGAGTTTCCTCACCCTGATGTTATAGTTATTAAGTCATTTTTCAGTTGTGTCCAATTCTTCATGACCCCATTTGGAGGTTTTTGGTTTTTTGGTTTTGTTGGGTTTTTTTTTGGCAGAGATACTAAACGGTTTCCCATTTCCTTCTCCAGTCCATTTTATAGATGAGGAACATGAAATAAATGAGGTCAAGTGACTTGCCCACCCTAGAGTTCCCCCAAACCAATGAAATTATAAATTCAGTTTCTATCACTTTATTCTGTCAAGTGCTTAAAAGTAATTAGGCTCAAGAGTCTCTAAAGGCTTCTCTGACTTTATCGTATGGCTTCATTAAAATTGCAAAAGCCTGGCATATTCTAAAACTCCATAACTGCCCATTTAGGAGACCTTCATTTCAAATTGATGCAATTCACTGTTCTGGACCAATATGTACTCTTTGTCCCAGAAATGACCTAATTTTTTTATTGAATATCAGAAAGCAGAGAACCATTTATAAAGGAGTATTGCATTGGGAGCCAAGGAAGCAGCCCTTGCTGCACAGTTAAATAGTACCAAATAATGTAGATTCCATGCTTTTTACTGTCGGACAGACTAGTTTTATTCATGAAGAGGAAAAGTCTCTCAAGTGTGGAGGGGAAAGAAAAAGAAATCGAGTCAGATGGCGTACAGTAGAGTTCAGTGTTTACTTACCAAAACTATTCTACAGATTAGCAAAATTGCTAAATTCCTTCCATGAGCCGCAACTTCATTTTTTTTAAATGGTATTTTATTTCCTCCCCCATTACATGTCAACACAATTTTTAATATTCATTTTTACAAGATTTTATTCCAATTTTTTCTCCCTTTTTCCTCCCCTCCCCTATTCCTAAAAAGATAGACAATTTGATATGTTATATATGTACTAGCATATAAAACCCATTTCCATATCAGCAACCGTTGTGAAAGGAATAGATCAAAAGATAGAAACATGAAAAAGAATAAAATAAGTTTAAAAATAGTATGCCTAAATGTGCATTTAGAGCCCATTAGTTCTTTATCTAAATGTGAATAGAATTTTCCTTTGTCAGTCCTTTGTACTTGTCTTGATCAAGACTGGGATTCTGCAACCTCATTTTGACCCCTTTCAAAAGCTCGTGGAGTAGGTAGTAGGAGTTGGGGGTTAAGAAGAAAGTTGTGCTACCCAAAGGGTGATAAAGCTGTGCACTTTGATCTTTTGATCCAGCAGTGCTACTACTGGGTCTGTATCCCAAAGAAATAATGAAAAAGGGAAAAGGATCCACATGTGTCAAACTGTAGCAGCTCTTTGTGTAGTGGCAAGGTACTGGAAATTGAAGAGATGCCCATCATCTAACTAATAAATTATAGTATATGAATGTAATGAAATGCTTTTATTGTAAAAGCCTGAAAAGACTTATATGAGCTGATGCTGAGTGAAATGAGCAGAACCAGAACACTGTTCACAGCAAGATTATATGATGATTAACTGTGATAGAATAGCTCTTCTCAGCAATTTCAATAAACTTTATGGAAAATGTCATGTACATCCAAAGAAAGAACTATGGAAACTGAATGAGAATTGAAGTATACTATTTTCATCTTTCTTTTTCTTTTCTTTTGTTTTTTCCTTTCTTGTGGTTTTTTGTTCTGATTTTTCTTTCCCAAGGAAAAAGTTTCCATATGGAATTTTCATATAGAAATATATTTTTTAAAAATATATGCATATTACCTAAAAATAATTTAACTTTTTTTTTTAAAGGAAGAGAATTGGGAATGAAAAGAGGGGAACAAAATGAGAGGAAAAGAGAGGAATCAGCCATTTAAGTTTAACCCTTTTGTCAAAAAGTCTCATATGATATAAAAGTTCTAGGTACACTTTGGAGATTTATATACAAACATAATTATACTCCTTGATTCAGCTTCCCTCCCAAATCTAGAAAGTTATTATATGACATCGACTATAACAACAGTCACAGAGTATACTGTTGTAAGAAGATCTTGACATATTTTTACAATTTGTCAAATGTTATGGAATGGTATGTTTACTCATAATGGTTTTATATTTTATTCTAGAGATAATGTGGTAGTACCGTTTATTGAATGGGGAAAGGTATAACATGGTCAGAATTATGTTTTAGAAAGATTAAGTTGACATTGAATGAAGGATAGATTGAAGTGGGGAGAGATTTGAACAAATAGCAGGTTATTACAATAATCTAGGTAAGAAGTGATGAGAGCCTAAACCAAAATAACACTTCTTGAGATTTCCAGTTTTCTGTATCTTTCCAGTCTTGCAACATTTTCATGGCTCTGGATCTAATGCTTCTTCCCAAGGAAAGTTGATCTTCAACTATCAGCTCAGACACCTGCCTTCTCTGTGAAACCTTCTGTGATCTTTCCATTTGTTAGTGTTCTGCTATCCCACCTTCCTTAAATTTCCATGTATTTTCTTTTCTTTGTCTTTGTAAGCCTTTTGAAAGCAGAAATTATTTACAGATGTTTTTTTCATTCATATCCTTAGGATATAAAAAAGTACTTATCTCATCAGAAACATTTCACTAAGGCTTAAAATATTAAGTTGAATTGAATTCTAAGAGGCAAAAATCGGCAAATTTTGAAGGAAAAAAAA